>NC_047029.1:16132987-16391083 GCF_902652985.1 Pecten maximus
GTTACACCCGCTTTAATCCTTCCGCGAACGTCCCTTGTCGTTCCGAGTCCGACACTTAGCCGCGTATAAAAAGTTGATATCAAAATTGTTTCTACTTATTTATATTTTCCTTGGCTGCAATCAGATGAGCTGTCGCAGTATATGTTTAGGTGTCGCAGTATATGTTTAGATGTCGCAGTATATGTTTAGGTGTCGCAGTATATGTTAATGTGTCGCAGTATTTGTTTAGATGTCGCAGTATATGTTTAGGTGTCGCAGTATATGTTTAGGTGTCGCAGTATATGTTAAGGTGTCGCAGTATATGTTTAGGTGTCGCAGTATATGTAAAGGTGTCGCAGTATATATTTAGGTGTCGCAGTGTATGTTTAGGTGTCGCAGTATATGTTTAGGTGTCGCAGTATATGTTTAGGTGTCGCAGTATATGTTTAGGTGCCGCAGTATATGTTTAGGTGTCGCAGTATATGTTTAGGTGTCGCAGTATATGTTAAGGTGTCGCAGTATATGTTTAGGTGTCGCAGTATATGTTTAGGTATCGCAGTATATGTTTAGGTGTAGCAGTATATGTTTAGATGTCGCAGTATCTGTTTAGGTGTCGCAGTATATGTTTAGGTGTCGCAGTATATGTTTAGGTGTCGCAGTATATATTTAGGTGTCGCAGTGTATGTTTAGGTGTCGCAGTATATGTTTAGGTGTCGCAGTATATGTTTAGGTGTCGCAGTATATGTTTAGGTGTCGCAGTATATGTTTAGGTGTCGCAGTATATGTTTAGGTGTCGCAGTATATGTTAAGGTGTCGCAGTATATGTTTAGGTGTCGCAGTATATGTTTAGATGTCGCAGTATATGTTTAGGTGTAGCAGTATATGTTTAGATGTCGCAGTATCTGTTTAGGTGTCGCAGTATATGTTTAGGTGTCGCAGTATATGTTTAGGTGTCGCGGTATATATTTAGGTGTCGCAGTGTATGTTTAGGTGTCGCAGTATATGTTTAGATGTCGCAGTATATGTTTAGGTGTAGCAGTATATGTTTAGATGTCGCAGTATCTGTTTAGGTGTCGCAGTATATGTTTAGGTGTCGCAGTATATGTTTAGGTGTCGCAGTATATATTTAGGTGTCGCAGTGTATGTTTAGGTGTCGCAGTATATGTTTAGGTGTCGCGGTATATGTGTTGGTATCGCTTTTCAGGTAGATAGCACTACAAAGGCGCCCACCGTCTATATTATGTAAACAGGATGTAGAACCAAACCCATGTCGACCTAGCCTCAATGTTCCCTGACTAGTTGACAGGCCTAGAAGGACTCCACGGGAATACATTGTAACATGTACTAAACACCATAACATAACGCTGTGAGTACAAGCGCTCCATGGATCTGTGAGGAGTATGTAAAATAGCTCGACAAAACGCAATGCATTTCAAAATAAAGTCAGAGCAGAGTTATATGCTCATTTATTTTTTAGCAAAACACATGAAATATTTACAACCTACATTATACACCACCGCTTGTCTTTTAACCTGACATTTTACATTTTTATTACATAATGTGCTTGATTCCACACGTGCTATACTGGTCACGCTGAAAATCTACTCATGCCTTTGGTTTCTTGATTGCTATCTCACTTAAACCATAATTACGATCGATATAATATAATTATTTTTATTATGATATTCTGTTAATATATAATAGAAACTCTCTATAAAGAAAAACTCGATGTACTTACGGTGGATAGAGCTGTGGAAAGTTTGGACTGGTTAGGTACTGCGTTGTGTCTGTGGCTACCACAGTAGCAGTTGTACTACAGCCTGATGTCATAACAGAATAAGTATATTCTTATCTAGCATCAATAGGTTTGAATGATGAACATCGTTAACTTTAACTGATAACATGCAATTATTTCATGAAAATTATATACCAGTTAATAACCAGCAATAAATCCTACACATTCACCACACCCATGCAGCTAGCCCTTCATACGAGGATGTCCTTAAATAACCATTGTTATTGATCGGGCATTAAACAATGCTCAACTAAATCAATAATTGTCATTACCGAGTTTAAATATCGAATGATAACTTTAAAACAGCGTTTTGGTATTTGGACGACAGGTTCGCCCGTTCTAAGTATGATGTGAGGTATCCTGCTGGATATACAAATGTATTCGACAGTAAGTTTCATTGAGATAGCACTATAAACTATAACATCAGTTATCATAAGGAGTCAAACTTGAACATACTACAGCCTCCCAAAACACACACACACACACACACACATACTCGGGTTACTGTAGTTGTGAACCACCAACTGTAAACCAACCTTATGGACACTTCTGTTTATAGTAACGAAAACAAGTGTTGTTCTTTCGAATTAAGGACAAATTCATTACAGTTGTGTATACACTCATTAAATTTTGAGGTAAAACCATAATTTAAAAAACTACGACACCCGTACTTGTGGACACAAATTTTGCGCTGTGGACACCGTGTCCACAAAGACAGTGATAAATATGCAATACACACACTATATAAATATGAAGTCACTGACAGAGAAATGTTGTTTTATCGAAATATTTTTGTATGCCATTTCGACTGAATAATAAATAAGCGATGTCGTATCATTTAACGTTCACATCTTTATATCGTATGTACTTGGAACCAAATCATAGTGTCTATTACAGACCGACCATTCCATAAAATGGTGCGATTTAGGTTGTCATTGTTATCAGCAGCATATCTAAATATATTGTTGGTATGGTCCCTGCTAGATTTTGTTTTCAATATGTAAATGTTGCCAGCATCAGTATTGTCAACTGGCTATAAATAATTAATGAATAACAGAGTGATATTTCAAATAATTTACACTATTACCAAACAAAATACAATTGAGGTAAATAAAAATAATAAGATGTAGTTGTATGATTAATGTTCATATGGTATTTTATTCAATTTTACATTCTAACGTTCACAACAACAACAACAACAACAACAACAACAACAAAGTTTAGATTCGGTAACTTTTATTCCGAAAATAAAATGATTTCAAGATCACATTTCGATTGACATTTATCGAATAATTAAGAACAACCTCTAAAATTTTTGAGATTCAACTATTCAGTTTATATCGATCAATGAACAAATTAAAATCAAATCATATAATATCATTAACATATGTAATGTCAAAGGAACAAATATGTTTTTTTTACAGTTTTTGTTATGTATTCAAACGTATACCAAATAACATTCATCGCGGTTAATTGTTTTAACATGTAAATATCATTTCACATCTTTGCTATAGGTCACAATAAAACATTGCTTTGACATCACCGTGTCCACAATGTTATAACATACATCAAAAACATGGATGCAAGATACAGTTACATATATTTGGAGCACGTAACTGACTAATGTAGATTCCAAGACAGACTTCCGACAATTTAATGATATCTTATTCAGAACACTAAATAAAATTGTTCTCTAAATATTTAAAATCAATAAAAGTCATTTCCATGTAAAGTAATCGTTTCATGTCTTTCTATATATGTATTCCTTTATCATAATGGATGTGACATCACCGTGTCTACAATGTTGTCACATGCATTAGTGTACCGCTTTATAACCCTGCCTTGTGGACACCGTGTCCACAATGTTTTCACACACATTAGTGTACCGCTTTATAACCCTGCCTTGTGGACACCGTGTCCACAATGTTTTCACACATATTGGTGTACCGCTATATAACCCTGCCTTGTGGACACCGTGTCCACAATGTTAACACACATCAGTGTACCGCTATATATCCCTGCCTTGTGGACACCGTGTCCACAATGTTTTCACACACATTAGTGTACCGCTATATAACTCTGCCTTGTGGACACCGTGTCCACAATGTTAACACACATCAGTGTACCGCTATATAACTCTGCCTTTTGGACACCGTGTCCACAATGTTAACGCACATCAGTGTACCGCTATATAACCCTGCCTGGGAGCCTGAAGTTGGTTCTGAGTTCCGAGTTCCGTTTAAGTAAATAGAACTCGGAACCAGTTCCTAGTTCCGTTTAAGAAAAACTGAAATACTATGAATTAGCTTTATTGATTAAGGTCCCAGTTCCGAGTTCCGTTTAAGAAAAACTGAAATACTATGTATTAGCTTTATTGATGAAGGTCCCAGTTCCGAGTTCCGTTTAACCAGTTTCGAGGTCCGTTTAAGTAAAAACGGAACTCGTAACCAGTTCCGTTTAAGTTAAACTGAAATACTATGAATTAGCTTTATTGATTAAGGTCCCAGTTCCGAGTTCCGTTTAAGGTATTGTTGGTATTTATAAGCTTTACGGGTTTTGGTCCCAGTTCCGAGTTCCGTTTAGGAAAAACTGAAATACTATGTATTAGCTTTATTGATTAAGGTCCCAGTTCAGAGTTCCGTTTCAGAAAAACTGAAATACTATGAATTAGCTTTATTGATTAAGGTCCCAGTTCCGAGTTCCGTTTAAGAAAAACGGAACTGGAAACCAGCTCCGAGTTCCGTTTAAGAAAAACTGAAATACTATGAATTAGCTTTATTGATTAAGGTCCCAGTTCCAAGTTCCGTTGAAGAGAAACTGAAATACTATGTATTAGCTTTATTGATTAAGGTCCCAGTTCCGAGTTCCGTTTAAGAAAAACTGAAATACTATGAATTAGCTTTATTTATTAAGGTCCCAGTTCCGAGTTCCGTTTAAGAAAAACTGAAATACTATGTATTAGCTTTATTGATTAAGGTCCCAGTTCCGAGTTCCGTTTAAGAAAAAAACTGATATACTATGTATTAGCTTTATTGATGAAGGTCCCAGTTCCGAGTTCCGTTTAAGAAAAACTGAAATACTATGTATTAGCTTTATTGATGAAGGTCCCAGTTCCGAGTTCCGTTTAAGAAAAACTGAAATACTATGTATTAGCTTTATTGATGAAGGTCCCAGTTACGAGTTCCGTTTAACCAGTTTCGAGTTCCGTTTAAGTAAAAACGGAACTCGTAACCAGTTCCGAGTTCCGTTTAACAAGTTCCGAGTTCCGTTTAAGGTAATGTTGGTATTTATAAGCTTTACGGGTTTTGGTCCCAGTTCCGAGTTCCGTTTAGGAAAAACTGAAATACTATGTATTAGCTTTATTGATGAAGGTCCCAGTTCCGAGTTCCGTTTAACCAGTTTCGAGTTCCGTTTAAGTAAAAACGGAACTCGTAACCAGTTCCGAGTTCCGTTTAACCAATTCCGAGTTCCGTTTAAGGTAATGTAAGTATGTAGAAGATTTACGGGTTTTGGTCCCAGTTCCGAGTTCCATTAAAGAAAAACTGAAATATTAATTATTAGCTTTATTGGTTTTGGTCCCGGTTCCGAGTTCCGTTTAAGATAAACGGTACTAGAAACCAGCTCCTAGTTCCGTTTAAGAAACTACTGCATGCGTTGTAACTTCTGGGGGAAAGGATAACAACACGACTGGTGTTGTAAAATTACGAGACATTGTTGTGTTGTAACCTCCAAGAGAGAATGTTGCAACGCAGTTTTCGTTCATGGTACATTTCTTTTCTTTTTTTACCCTTTCCTAAATTACAAGTAGCTTGTTAAAGCAGCTTTCTAGATATCGCGAAATATGGGTCCATGGAGGGATATATGAGTTTTTATTTGTAGTTAATATATCTATATGTGTGAAGTTAAAGTACACAAACAAAGCAATAACTGCAAAGTATATTTCATACACCATTTTGTTTTTCAATATGGCTTCTACTTGTTGAGGTGAAATGTCTATATGACGACTGGGGAAAAAAATCTTTAATTGGTATTACTGAAGTTTTATTCAACACAACTAAAAAAATACAATTTCATTGAATAATATTGAACAGTTCTTTCATTGGTACCTGGAAACATAGAAATACGCGGGGTAGCAGGAAACTTCTAAGGAGCTATTGCCAAAGGCCTTCCTTGTTATTCGCTGTCACTGATTAGACTAAATGATTAGATTAAATCTACAATTTGTGATATCACTAATTCGAATATATGGTTTAACGATATCATGAATTCTAATTTATGATATCATTTAAAGAATAAATTATATCAACAATTCGTATTGATATCACTTTATTCCTTGAATTAATGATATCAGTAATGGAATTATTCATATAAATAAATCGAATAAATGATAACCATTAATTATGTCTCCCCCGTAAGTTTCGGAGAGACATATTGCTTTGTTCCCGCGAGGAGGGGATGCTTGGGATTGCATTTGAGTTTTGTAAGTCAGAGCTCACATGATCTGCTACTGAACATATTAAATGTATTCATACGTTTGTTTCCGTGCGATAACTTGTATTCTTGTTAACAAATCGCCTCCATTTTTTTTTTTTTTTTTTGTATTTATTTTATTTTTCAAGTTTTTCAGCATAGTAAAATACAAAAATATAACCCATATACGTTTATCTTAAACGGAACTCGGAACTGGGACCAAAACCCGTAAAGCTTATACATAGTTGTTCCGTTTTTCTTAAACGGAACTCGGAACTGGTTAAACGGAACTCGGAACTACTTAAACGGAACTCGGAACTGGTTTTACTTAAACGGAACTCGGAACTGGGACCTTAATCAATAAAGCTAATACATAGTATTTCAGTTTTTCTTAAACGGAACTCGGAACTGGGACCTTAATCAATAACGCTAATTCATAGTATTTCAGTTTTTCTTAAACGGAACTCGGAACTGGTTCCCAGTTCCGTTTTTCTTAAACGGAACTCGGAACTGGGACCTTAATCAATTAAGCTAATACATAGTATTTCAGTTTTTCTTAAACGGAACTCGGAACTCGGAACTCGGAACCAACTTCAGGCTCCCCCCTGCCTTGTGGACACCGTGTCCACAATGTTTTCACACACATCAGTGTACCGCTATATAACCCTGCCTTGTGGACACCGTGTCCACAATGTTTTCACACACATCAGTGTACCGCTATATAACCCTGCCTTGTGGACACCGTGTCCACAATGTTAACACACATCAGTGTACCACTATATAACCCTGCCTTGTGGACACCGTGTCCACAATGTTAACACACATCAGTGTACCGCTATATAACCCTGCCTTGTGGACACCGTGTCCACAATGTTAACACACACACACTAAAACAAGATGCGAGATATAATTACACATATTTGTGGCACGTATCTGATTTATACCGATTCCAAGACAGGCTTTCCACAATTAAATAATATCGCGATCAGAACGCTAAATAAAATAGATTTTGAAAAAATTTTTTAAAAAACCCGACAAAATCTATCTTCAGACACATGCTCTGTATTGTCATGTTAGTCTTCTATTCTAATGTGTCTGGAGCCTGATGCTGTAATGGAAATATTTAATATTGAATTGATATATACATATAAAACCAAATGAACCTCTGAAAGCAATTAATTATTCTCTGTGACGTATGTTGTTATAATAAAAACTTGCTTGATGGAGTCCTCATTTTTTTTTTAGTTATAAAGCATTTATTGAGGGTAACTGCGACCACATGCACACACTTAAAAATAAACAGAGTCAAAACATCATTTCACATATTTGCTATACATTTACATTTATCAAAAAGGGAGCCTGAAGTTGGTTCCGAGTTCCGAGCTCCGTTTAAGTAAAACTATAAAAATAAACGGAACTAGGAACAAGTTCCGAGTTCCTTTTAAGAAAAACGGAACTAGAAATTAGTTTCCTAATTCCTTAAAGAAAATATTCTACGTACTGTATTTCACTATGAGACCCGAATCTGAAAAAGAAATGATATGTCAAGGAGTCTAGGGACACTTATCAGTCGGGTATAAACTCTACGGGTCTTGGTCCTTGTTCCAGTTCCGTTTAAAATAAATGAAACTAGAATCCAGTTTCGAGTTCCGTTTAAGAAAAACGAACTACTATGTATAAACTTTACGGGACTTGGTCCCAGTTCCGAGTTCCGTTTAAGATAAACAGAACTAGGAACCAGTTCCGAGTTCCGTTTAAGAAAAACAGAACCAGGAATTAGTTTCCAAATTCCTTTTAGAAAATATTCTACGTACTTTCTCTCATTACAAGACCCGAATCTGAAAAAGAAATGATATGTCAATGAGTGTAAGGACACTTATCAGTCGGGTATAAACTTCACATGACTTCGTCCTTGTTCCCAATGTATGAGCTTTATGGGTTTCGGTCCCAGTTCCGAGTTCCGTTTAAGAAAAACAAACTACTATGTATAAACTTTACGGGACTTGGTCCCATTTCCGAGTTCCGTTTAAGATCAACGGAACTTGGAACTCGGAACCAACTTCAGGCTCCCTATCAAATATGCATTCACATCCCTGTGTCCATAATGTTATTATACACAATTGTGTATTGCTATATAATCCTGCCTTGTGGACATCGTGCCTACAAGGTTATCACACACATCAAAACAGGATGCAAGATACAATTACAATTATGACATGTGAATGTTCAATTTTACTTGAAATATACACGTAAACAATTGTATTCGACACAGAGACAAAATAATGGCTTCAGTCTATAAGTCAGACAGATAAGTAAAATAGATTTATGATTATTTAAACTCAAGAAAATTGTAAACAAAGTAATGATTATATATCTGTCTTCAGACACATGTTCACTTTTGTCACTGTTATATAATGCATCTGTCAGGATCTTGGTGTTCAAATACAAACATTTAATATTAAATTGAAATATTCATTTCAAACAAAAAAGAACTTTGAAGATTTAATAACATATTTTTGTGCCATCTTAATGCGAATCAATCCGAGAGACAACAAGCATTGCTTCAGTCTATATAACCAAAGTAATAATTACATTTCTGTCCTCAGACGGGTGTTTTGTTTTTCACCGTTAGTCCCTGCCTCTAATATACAAAAGCCTATTAGTGTTAATAAGATAAACTACAGTTAATTGATACATCCTAAAGCGCGAAAAGAACACGTTATTACGAAAAAAAGTCGCTTGTTTTCTTTATAAGAAAAAGACGTAAAAACGGCAAAAACCCCACTTAATAACGCAAATCGGAACACGTTATAACGCGAAAAAAACCGTAATAACGCAAATGGACACACGTTATAAGGGAAATCGACACACGTAAAAAAGTAAATCGAAAACGTAATAACTTCAATCGATACACGTAATAACGTAATTCGAAACACTTATTAACGTAAATCGAAACACGTAATAAAAAAAGTTTGTCATTTTTTGATACAATATCCATTGACACATCAAATATTTCAAAATGATCCGTTTGATTTATGATGATCAACAAGTTTTTTTTTTTTTTTTTTAGAGTTAATTTAGTGGCTGTCGGATGAGTCATATTCTGAATGCGATTCATGGAACAACTAACTTAATAGTGCTTCAGTTGTTGAGATTTTGATATATCAAATGCTATCAATTTTTTCGATTCTAAATTACATTAGAACAAACTTTTGTGTGTGTTTATTGCAAAATGGTCATTGCCGACGAACAGAACATAAAATAGGCACATGCATCATCATTTACAGACTTGGTTATGCCTACGGAATCTATTCTGGAAAGAGTCCAAGATGAAACGGTCTAATTTATTAGTTATTTCCAACATACATTTGTGTATTAGGAGTTCATTTTATGATTTTAAATGAGCCTTGTATACAAGCATCTACATTCACATGTATGTTCTTCTGAAAAAGCTTATAGCAACTCTTTCTGAATGAGCTAGTATTGATTATATTTCCCTTTGATAAACCCAATCGGAAGTACACATTTATGTTCCGGTCCATCTCATCTATCGTCTCTATGACAGAATTTGCAAATGCGTCTTATGGATGAGTTTATAGACATGGAGTACGCAATAATGTGGACTTTTTTCGTTATTACCTGTTTTGATTTGCATTGTTACGTGTTTGTTCGTGTTATTACGCCTTTTCTGCGTTATCACGCCAATAAGCGGCTTTATTTCTACTATAGTGTGGGTTTTTTCGCGTTTTAACGTGTATCAATTAACTATATTCTATCCTATTCACACTAATGAGCTGTACTAATGAGCATGAAGGTTGGTGCTGAATTCTTTTTTTTTAAGTTGACGTTTTTTAGCAAACGCATCGAAAGAACATTCTGTATTATTATTTGTGGTTGTTTGATTGTAAATTTTCATATAAAAAAATGCTTTGACATTTTACACATGTTACACTTGTTGACAACGTGTCTACAATGATGCCACACACATCAAAACAAGATGCAACATACAAATGTGCAATCGAAAAATTACTTTGATCTGTATTTTGTTTGTTGTTATGTGAACACTATACTAATGTTAATATGTGGTTTGATAAGGTAACATTCAACTGTTGCGAAATATACATTTTTGTACAGTTTGAATTTATGTTATTGTTTATTGTTCCTTTTTTCTTTGTGGCCATTCTGCTAACTATGTACTCATAAGAAAACAAATATAAATCAGTTACTAGTTGTTATTGAATGACATGAAATTGGATGTTATGTCACGTATGGAACTAAGCAAACGAAACAATTTGTCACTTTTAACGGGTAAGTCGCAATTACCAAGCTTAATTTAACAAACAATTTCAAGGCCAGAATACTGTTGGTTATATAACTCGCTCAATTAGTATTTTCCTCCCTGGGTTAGTCATCGATGCCATAGTCATTTCTTAGCCTTCCTTTTTGTAAAATATCAATATTATTTTTTAAAAGAAAGGAATAAAATCTTATGTAAAATGAATATGCCATTTTGAGTAGCTATTCGGTACATCGGTGACACTCGTTTCACGGTCAGTTAAGTTTATCTTTAGAATTCAAACGAAACCAGTTTAAAAAAAAATGTTTTGAAAACAATGTCAAAAGCTGTGAAAGTTGGTCACATAAATATATCTTATAATGTCTACATGGTTTGGGTAAATCAAAACTGAGGCTGAAAAGGCAAAGACGTGGCTATCCATTTTAATCGACCAGTTTTATCGTTGCGTTTGCTACACCACGTTTAGCATGATTGACAAGGCGACGAAGACTTTCTCGTGTGGTCAGTTAGAGTGGCATCGATCCTTAAAAAACAAAACAAAAAAATTCAAGATTAATGTTAGATATTGCCAATAAAATATCAAAGTCGGAATCACAATTTACATATTTACTTGAATCATGGGTGCTCGTTTCTATTAATATTTTCGTAATTGTGTTTGATCTATTTCAAGTTGATGTTTTAGCTGCCTTTCAGTATCTACATTTGTTTTGTTCATATCATCACTGTTGAGTCAATGAAGGACAAACATCTGAATTGTGCAATCTTATTTAAATGCTGTTTAATATCGTGTGTGCCTTTTGTACAATCCTACAATGTATACCATAGCCCGAAGTTGGTTCAGAGTTCCGAGTTCCGTTTAAGAAAAACTGAAATACTATGTATTAGCTTTATTGGTTTTGGTCCCAGTTCCGAGTTCCGTTTAAGAGAAACGGAACTCGGAACAAACGGAACTAGGAACGAGTTCCGAGTTCCCTTTAAGAAAAACGGAGCTGCAATGTATTAGCTTTACGAGTTTTGGTCCCAGTTCTGACTTCCTTTGAAGAAAAACAGTTCCCAGTTCCGTTTAAGAAAATATTCTATGTAATTTATCTAAATATGAGACCCGAATCTGAAGAAGAAAAACTACATGTGTCAAATGGATGCAAAGTCATTTATGAGTCACGTATGAATTTTACGGGACTGGGTCCTAGTTTTCAGTTCCGGTGAAGAAAATTAAAACTAGAAACCAGTTCCGAGTTCTGTTTAAGTAAACGGAACTCGGAACCAGAGTTCCGTTCCAGTTCCGAGTGCCGTTTAACCAGTTCCGAGTTCCATTTAAGAAAACGGAACAACTATGTATAAGCTATATGTAAAATCAATTAAGCTTATACATAATATTTCAGTTTTTCTTAAACGGAACTCGGAACTCCGTTTATCTTAAACGGAACTCGGAACTGGTCCCTAGTTCCGTTTTACTTACACGGAACTCGGAACTAACTTCAGGCTCCCGATATGGGACTACTATATCTGCTTTATAAAGTTGGTATCTGGAACATACTTAGTGGCCTTTCCTTTAATGAGTTTCCCGGCATACTCAAGAAGAAATTAGTAAACAATCTGAGGACGAATACTCCTTTACCTGAGACAAGCGTATCAAATTTGAATATTATACTATCATGATACTTATTTAAATGAAAATACAATACTTATTTTGCATGGTATATGAAAATTCAAACAGCTTTTTGCATTTCCAGAACACCATCATTTGTTTGGTGATATATGTGATTCAACATCAAATTGGAAAAAAAAGAAACTAGTTCATAAATAGTACTGTCAAAGAAAATTTTGAAGGGTTTTTTATTTTATTTTTAAGGATAAAGGTTTTTGCATTATCCTCTGGTTTATAACGCTTTCTCCGTCTTGGTGTGATATCCACCTTTCAGGTGTAAAATTTGACAAATATAATATATCTCAGTACTTTCCAATTAATAGACCACCGACATCACTTTTTTCATTATATTCTACAAATGCTTAAAAACTTAACGAATGTATTTTCGTTGTAATAATTTAATATAGTATTTCCAAATTACATGAAATCGCCATAAAAACATTATATTAATCTGAATAAGATAAACTTGTGTTTATTGACATATCAAACATTGCTAAATCCTTAAATATAGTCACGCTAAATATTTTTATAGCATTATTGCATTACATTTGTATATTATGTGGAATTTGTTACTTGTTTTAAATACACAAACATGTTTAGAATTGCGACGTATGTTCTGTATCCTCCGATAATCTCATTAAATACAATGCGCGGCATGTTTTGTTTCATTGTTAGAGAGTAATAATCAAAAATCTAATATGTATTGCTAAGTCAAAAATCTTTATATTGAACTATATATGCTAAAAAAAGGTTGACAATGACGTACATCACTAGTAGTAAGTATATGTATGAAAAACTACAATATATTTCCCATTTTTTCCTGTTAGATTTCCAAACAAACATGTGTCCAGCCAGAACATAATCATTTGACAAACAACAAAATGGTCGAAATTCATCAAAAATATAAAATTTACAATGCTTCCGCATATAGTTATATAATGCCAATGTTATAAAACAATCAAACAGAATATCATGTTTCAGCTGATAAACTTTTATGTACATCATTTACCACAAAATATTCCGTAAATGCTCTTTTTTTTCTTAGCCATATTAAATCCCGTTAGATTTATACCCTGTTTATAATATGGGTATGCATATATTCTACTTTAGTAATTACATATAAACTTATATTTACACCCTCCATATTCAGTTTTATATATTATATATACAGATATACAACAAAGTAATATACAAAACATTTATCTTGTATCATCATTAAGAAAGTAATAATAGAATAACATCAACTCACCAATGTCCAGGTGTAGTATCGGCAACTAAACTAGGTTTACTGGTGCCTTGGTTTTCTTGACATTTTTGCGGGAAAACTACGGGGTGCTCAGTAGGATAGAATAGTGTTTCTTATATAGATTTACTAATGCAATCACGTTATATACCCCGTTGGTGCCTCTCATAGACAGTAAGAAACTGACCCGCGCTAGCCACTGCAGCAGGATCAGCTGCAGGTGACCCATATAGATAACGTAATTCGCTAGGTGTGTATGTGAGGTGACTTCACACAGTCTACTCAACATATTTTTCCAGCCCTATACACACGGTGTGTATCAGGGTGGTTCACAACGCTGTTATACAGTTTTCCCTTAAATATATTAAGTAGGGTTATAGTAGGCCACTAGATGTGTGTACACTGTGGACACCAAATTATGGTGTCCACAATGTAAAATGTGTCCACAACGTTGGTCTATACACCGCTTATGTGTCCACAACTCCGTAATTCTGAGAGCACACACACCACACACACACACACACACACACACACACTTCATTGCATTTTTAGTTCTCTGAGGCTATTTATAGCCCCGAGAACTATAGCGAGCGGTCGAAAAATGTGCTGCTTTGCACCTTGTAAACAGATTTTAAGCCTAACTGTGAATTCATGGCTGTATGTTGTGATGCCAGATTAAAGGTATTATGTAGTTGCTGTGTTGATAACAATCACAATATTCGATATTAACTGGAATTCTTTTAATTTAAGAAAAATTAAGTTTTAATGTCTATTTTTAGTAACAACGGTGAAATACCAGCTATACCTCCCACTAGGCGGCATCGTTGGGCCGAGATTCAATGCAATTTATGTATGCTGGTGTTATCTGGACTATTGACAGTATCAATTAATTTTGTCCATGTCTGTGGTCTACAGTGTAGTGAAGGGACAAGTCCTGAATTGGTTTGTGGACAAATACCTCTGTCTTGGTACATACAAATGCATTGCTTAAATTTATATCATCAAATGATAAGATTTAATTGAAGAATCAATGAAAATGAAATACATAAAGTTATATATAGCAAATTTATATAATGTATGTGACATTAAGTTATATATAGCAAATTTGTAATATATGTGACATAAAGTTTTAAATAGCAAATTTATTGTATGTGGTTCACATATAATCAGTATCACACATTACATTATTTAATTCCATACTACGAATATTCCATATAATTTGCATCAGAATAATTGTATCACATTTAGAGCATAACATAGTATAATTTGTATACAATATTTGTATTATAATACGTGTTTACTACAAGTTGTGAGTGAAATATAACAGGAGATATATATCTTGAATTATTATTTAACTCCTTTAACTTCATACCGCATTCACCGGAGTGCGCACATCAACAAGTCCTAATCAAAACATCCGAACGTCAAAACATACAAAACTTCGTGATATATGGTCACCAAATCAGAGACTCCATAACATGTATGTACACCTTAAATAGAAACACCAGCTCACCAAAACATCATTGTCACCCACTCTCAAGCCACCTAAAAGCCTATTAATCTAAAATTTACTAAATCAACTGCCAGATTACTCTGGGTCTTAATCACACCAGTGCTGTTTAAATTGACCTCTAGTGACCTAAACTCTCCCCTTACTCTGCCCCAGCGTTGACAGACACATACCAGCCAGGATACTGGAGCTGTACTTGTTTGGTTTGTTTTCAGATAAAACAATATGGCCTTAAAACTAATTAATTCCAAATCTGTACTTCGTCACTCTCACAATATACAGGATGAAAATGAGATGATAGATACTAGTACATAACAAATTTATTATTTACAACAAATAACTAAAAAGACAATCATGATCAGTTGGTGAGGTGGATATATCTGTTTCACATTCTCGAAACTATTAAAAGAATGGAAGCCTAGGAAATGTTCATTTTGATTGCTGTTTGCCAAGTGAAATTAAGGATCAGAATGGACAGGTTATACTAAGAAGAAATCATATATTTGAAATACTAATCACTTGAATATATTTCCCAATATGTCTCTGCTGGAATTTTGAATTTATATACATGTATATAAGGAAGACAACTTTATGACTCGTGCCCTGACCAGGCCTCGATCTCACGATCTACAGCACCCAATCGCCTAAGCCAGAAATACCCGCAGCTTATAGCGCTGCGCCACCTCGGCGTTCTTAAACAAGAACGTTTCAATGGTATATATAGATATAAAACAAGAAAATATTAAAAAAAAAAAGATCAACGGCATAGTTTAAATGCTGGTGTTTATAATATAAAACTGCTGGTGAAATAAATGAACGAACTTATGTGTTTCAGCACAGATAACAAAATGATTTCAGTTTGAATCATTTTGGTGATAATACCATGCGCGAAGCCAAGTTATTATGTATATGTATGCAGAGAAATGAAATGAGGGGTGAATGAGTTAAGTTAAGTGTTTGTACAATTTAAGTCCTTCATTTAACGATGTCCGAATAGTTACGTTGTCCTGTTTTCTTGAAACGACGAGCCTTGTACAGCATTTAGAATGATAATTTGTGTTTACATAATGTCCGAATATGTGTTCAATAACCATACGTACATAACCATAGTCCATTTGGCAAAGCAATACCTGTGGGAAGAGCTGTAAATGAAAGAAATCAAGACCAAAAACCTGAGATCAACCTTGTATTTAAGTCGCGTTACCGTAACACGACGTTTTGGGATGATCATTGCGACAATGGGTGATGTTTTCATGACGATACATTGTATGTGTAGGTAAAATTCATTTATATATCAAAATACAGTTGTAGTTATAAAAGTTCGATTCCAGTAAAGTCGAATTGAAGTTAATATGAATGAAACTTTCAACTGTACCTGTGGTCATAAAATAGCACGACATTTGTTCTAGAGTTAAGTTAAAAGTATAACGATCATCATTATACTCAGATAGGGTTGATTGACGAGGATTAATGTCCTTGTTCCGGTTATAGCCGTGCCTAGGGCACTCTCTCAGATAGGGGTCAGTGTTCAGAAGCTACAAGGGAACTGTGTTCATGTGACAACCCAGGCAAGCCAGGAAAAACACACTTGGTCTCGTTTGGAAAAGTTAATCCCACTATATAGCAGCCTTCATATATAAGGCAAAACATTCGTGACAGCGTTGGTGTGCAAACCAAATGATTTAAAAATACATTCACTTACTAATTTCATTGAAGATCAGACAAAGGGTACATTTATAATATCAAAATCTGCACATTTGAAAATTAGATGTCTGTGTCTATCTGCGTTCAGAAAGCTGTGTTTCATTATATTCAATAACATTCTTAAGCATACGTATAGTAACGTTCACCTAACGTTTGAAAGCAAACGATTCCCTTTAAAGTATTGATTCATATCTGCATCTTACCAACTGTCATGTAGTGAGGAAAATTCTAATAGTGAATTTTGTACTCTATGCGCATACATAACTCCGGACCTGTTCTTTTAGTTAATGTTTTATAATTTAATTTAAGATAACAGTAACAAATATGTAGATCAGACGTCACCCTGGTTTCCGGTTGTAAGTAGTCCTTTATAGGAATGGCACCAAAGGGAGGATGGTGGGCTAGATCATACCCCAGAAAAAAAATAAATGTTACTATGCCCAAATTTTAAATCATATTTAAATGAGCAATTTAAATATGTAAATGAGGTATTATCTCCAATTTTTACTATTCGCTCATTCACTACATGCGCGTTTAACAATAGATGATATAGGCGCTTATTTTACTTTTCTTAATTGAGAAAGTATCAGATTCTTTTTTCTAAAAGTGTCATGCAATTTGTGCCGAAATACACACACACACACAAATATTTGAAAAACAAGTTTTTCTCGTTTTGTATAATTGTTATAATGGAATGAGTTAAATTATAATTCTATGTTGTATTGTGTTTCGGCATATTATCGTGATAACATATCTTATATAAGATAATAAATACATTTTAAGGGATAGGAGATATAATAATGCTATATTCAGCACGTATCTGAATATAGCTGTTAGATTGTCTGACATGTGTAAAAGAGCTTTCAGATACCCCTTTTCCTCGTGGAAATCGATTGAAATCTACTTTTACCTGAAATGGTTTTACATGTACGTCTAACCGCAAAAACGCAAATATGTGTACTTGAGACATATTTAAAAATATAATCTGTTTAGTATAAAAAGATAATCTGAATTGTATAAAATAAATATGCATTGTAAAAGGGAATGGTAGGAGAAATAAACAGAAGAAAATTAGGAGAATTTAGAAAATAATTTGCTCTATTTTGAAGGTACAATACCAAATAGACTGATTGATCAAGACAAGAGAGGTGGAGGACGCTAATTTAAGTTTCCTATCTTTAGGACTTAACGTTTTTGTATCAAAGCTCATTTTAAACTTATCGAAACATTTTTAAGTCTATATTAAGTTTTTAAGTCTATATTAGTATATATATCTGGCATCTTTTTATTTTACAACTAGTTTTGAAATTATTTTGATTTATTTTCATTTTTCCCATATTTTGTGTAAACCGTTGGATATCAAAACTAAGTTTTGTGCGCTATTTCAAATTTGCTTCAACCTCTCATATATACATATATCTTGCAAATTTTGTATATAAAATGCATACATTTGGCATTGATCTTTAATGTCCTGAATGCTCTAAAATGTTAGCGTAAACATTTTGCAATTCTGACAACTACCAGGGAGCTTTGTTACATTTTGACTTGTTTCTGATGCTGATGGTTCCTGCGGGGCGAGCTGAAATTTCTTTCAAAGAAACAGGTCTTCGGATTTTTCTTTGTCCCACATTAACCGACCGATTGATTGCGTTCCCTACCAATGACTAGTTACATCAATTAGTGAGTTTGACTAGAACCATCACCTAGAGACAGCATTCATAGTTTGTGTATAGATAAGCTCATATAAATATCAGAGTTTTTTCTTTCTTTGTTTTGTTGATTTTTGTTGTTGTTGAAAATTGATGTGTACGCAACTGCATATTTGCGTATAGGCAGCTACGCGCATGAATACGACTGCATTTCAATCAGGAATATCATTTTACAACAAAATGTATTAATGTGTCATTTGAAAAGATGCATCCACTAATTCAGCTTGCATTTAATCTTAACTTTGTTCCGTTTTTAACTGCATATCTGCATTTTGCATTTACCGCTACATCGACCAATCACATACTTCATCTTGGCCAGTAACGCCACCTGTCGCGTCATTTCCGGGGACAAAGGAATATTATACGGCTATGCCGAAAAACAAACAAACAAAAGTTGACGACAAACGTTCTAGCGCTTTCACAGCTCTTGCTGCTCTTCAGGCAAGTCCATATAGTAAGAGTAGGGGCTAATACATTTTTTTCTATCAATACTAACCAGCGCCGACACCTGTGATATATATGTTAATTCTACATCAACAAATCCTAAGATTAATATTGAACGATATGTTTTGTTTTCTATTTCACAGCTACATGTAGGTTATGTAAACACACTTTCAGTTCACAGATATCATAATAGGGTATCTGGTTGCATATTACTGTACAGATCTTCGACCCTCCTCCTACCAGGCAGGTTTGGGCTGCTGTCCTGTCACATAAATTTGCTGTAGATATTAGATAGCCAGTGGTTTGCCTGGACAACCAAACACACTGAATCTCGGTCTTTAAACGTTGCACATGTATATACGGCCTTGCTATACTATGAGGAACGTACGCAGTGCCCCAGCTCTAGACTAGCCCCCTGTCTCCAGAATTTTAAACTTATAAATAAAATTGAGCTTTATGATTTTGATCCCTAGATATGTCTGATCCTAAGTTTCAAACTAGGAGTAGATAAAATAGTATTATAAGTTAGCTTGGCAATTCTTAACAAAACAACTTAGGGTCTGGTGGCCAGTCTACCCCAGCTCTAATATGTGTCCTTTTAACTGTTGTTCCTCGATCTCTAATAATGTCTGTGACTAAAATTTCTTTTCTGTAAAAGTAGTAAATATGAACGTATTTTGAACATGCAGATACTCAAAATGTCCACCACGATTACGCACAAATACATTAACATCATTTGGACGACGACAGCTATAGAAATAACAATAATCATATATGCTACAAGAAAATAATTTTAGATTGTAATCCTATAATACTGTGATACATCATAACCTCTCTATTGATAAGATCTGCACTTGTTGCTGGAGTGTCAACAAATGTGTACAGTGAAGTGTCATCAGCGAATAGTTTAATAATGGCCTCTATATCATTTAATATATCGTTAATATAAATCAAGAACATCAAAGGGCCTAAAATTGATCCTTGTGGTACACCAGCTGATATATTACGCCAATTTGACTTTTTACCATTTATAACAGTTCTCTGGGTACGATGTGATAGGTAATGTTTAAACCATTTCAATAAATTTCCACTAATGCCAAAACTAGATAATTTTAAAACTAAACCACGGTGCCAAACTCTATCGAAGGCCTTGCTGATATCGCAGAAGACCATACGGATATCTTTGCCTATATCTAACGCTGATGTAATGTCATGAATGATAGAGAGAAGTTGGTTTTGGGGCGAGTCTCCAGTTCTAAAGCCAGACTGATGTGGTGATAGAAGAGAATTTCAAGAAGAAAGTTGTATACGTATTTGAAGACACATCTTTCCATAATTTTGCCAATTATAGAAAGTAGGGATATAGGTCTGTAATTCGATGGAGATGATTTATCACCTTTCTTAAAAACAGGTGTTAGATTTGCCTGTTTCCAGAGTGTAGGAAAAATAGAAGAAGTTACGGATTTATTGAATATCTTACTCAATGGGGAACTAATAATATTCACTGCCTCTTTTAATAACATTGCATTAATAAGGTCAGGTCCAACAGCTTTGGAACAGTCAAGAGTGTTTATGATGTCACTGACGTCTCTAGGAGAAATGTTTATGTCATCTAGACGCTTGTCATTTACGAAAGGTATGTGTGGAAGCTGAATATTAGAGTCGTCAACGTTAGCCTGGGAACAAAAATGGTCGTTAAAGATATTGGCTTTGTCAATGTCGTCGTCAAATATTAAATTATTGTGAGAGATAGGAGGGATAGGGCATTTTCCAGAATTTGGTAAAAAGGCCTTTATAGATCTCCACCATTGTTTGGGGTCTGCAAAGTGGGAAACATGAAGTTGTTCACATAACTACTCAAAGTATTTCCGCTTGGACTGACATATGGTGTTTATGCAAGTGTTTCTGATATGTCTAAATTTTGTCCAGTAATTTGCTCTATTTGTCATTTTTACCTTATTCTGTACCCGTCGTCTTTTACGTATCAATTTTCTTATTTCGTATAAGGGCAATATGGTCCCATGGTGGATCACTCGATCTGACAGTGATAAATTTGTTCGGAATACATGACTTAGCTGTTGAAAGAAGGATATCCGTGAAGTCGTTCACGCATTTGTCTATGTCGTCAGTACTCGTCAAAGTGTCGAAATCGATAAGGAAAAATCGTTGTCTGTAAAGATCGTAATTGCCGTATTTACACTTACACTGTATATACGGTGACATAAAAAATAACATTATTTTTTGGTATAATTATGTGCATGGCACAAGTGAAATTATAATTGTCACTTATGAAGAGTGACGTTAGAGACACTGTATTTGTACAAGTATAAACCGTGTTATGAGAGACACTGTATTTGTACATATATATCGTGACATAAGAAACACTGTATTTGTACACATTATATACCATGACATAAGATACACTGTATTTATACACATATATACCGTGACATTAGAGACACTGTATTAATACACATATATACCGTGACATAAGAAACACTGTATTTGTACACATATGTACCGTGACATTAGAGACACTGTATTTGTACACATATATACTGTGACATTAGAGACACTGTATTTGTACATTTATATACCGTGACATTAGAGACACTGTATTTGTACATATATTTACTGTGACATTAGAGACACTGTATTTATACACATATTTACTGTGACATTAGAGACACTGTATTTGTACACATATATACCGTGACATTAGAGACACTGTATTTGTACACATATATATCGTGACATAAGAGACACTGTATTTGTACATATATATACCGTGACATTAGAGACACTGTATTTGTACATATATATACCGTGACATTAGAGACACTGTATTCATACACATATATACCGTGACATTAGAGACACTGTATTTGTACATATATATACCGTGACATTAGAGACACTGTATTCATACACATATATACCGTGACATTAGAGACACCGTATTAATACACATATATACCGTGACATTAGAGACACTGTATTAATACACATATCCTCTTTGAAATGGAGTGATAATAAAGATCTGAAATAGATTGTGACATCACATTAAATGAAGAGCACTCACGATAAGATATCAACAGCGATATTTCCAGTAAATTTCAGATGGTGTGTTTTAATCGGAAAGGAATTTCTTACCACTTTCCTGACTATGGATATTATCATATATAATCGCTCATGTTACAAAGATAACATCCCTAGGTGACTGATTCAATTTAACGGGGTCGACAACCTAAGGGCCCGAAGGGCAGTGCCAAAATGGATCCATTTAGTAATATACTTACAAAATATAGGCCTAGATGCAGAGATAATATGCACTTTAGGTAACTTTTGATTTAAATCATTTAACATGTAATTTCTTAAATAACCAGGTGAGTGATACAGGTCATCTGGGCCTCTTGTACAATCATGAGATGTTGGCAGCGGGCACAATATTAATTATCACGCGCTATATAGCTACATGCAGAAGTTACGACAAGCCCTCGTTGTGCATTAAAACAAAATTGTTTGAGGGCTTGTCGATTTCTAAGGCCATTTTGACCCGCATATGCCCTAAATGAAATTATAATAAATGCTGGATTAAAGTTCAATTATAAACGTATCTATACAATGGCCTCTTCATTGGTCAACTATAAAGCGGCAGCGTTCAGACAAACAAACTATAATTACCAAATGCTAGAAAATTGACAACAATGAATTGAATACTAATACCATGCCCAGAGAACTACGTTGCCCTCGGCTTCTTGTTGCTCACATGAGAGGACGCTCTTAAATGACCAATATCGGTCTTCATACAAGCATAGTCGCTTCTTGACCACTTGTTGTATTAGCAATATTTTCTGACACATTCTCGTGTAGCTGTTGATAGGATTATATTTACCATTGTATGGCACTGCCACTATATAACCCTACCAATTCAATTGCGAGTTCACCAGCTTATGACTGCCAACTGAAATTTGAATTTGAAAATTTCAAAAAAAAAATCGCACGACAAATAAAAAATCGCAGATGGTAAATATAAGCATTGAACGGCTTTCAGTTGGCATTCATAGTCAATATGAATGCCAACTGAAAGCCGTTCAATGCTTAAATAAACAGTGCAACACCAAGCCAGTAACAGACTGACACTTTTCGTCCTTTATCTTTAATATAATGGTAACTTGTTATAGTGTATAAGTCAAAAAGCCAGTCATCCAAAATGTACACCACCCAGGAGTGTTAATGCATTTGTACTGTGGCAGTTTCTCTTAGAATGCGTATTTATATCTAATGACATTGTTTATTTTGTGCAAGAATAAGACCCGCTTTGTCCCACTGCATGCTGATCGTAGAGGGCAATTAAAGTTGGTCCCATGAAGAATCCGGTATTTTTTCCATACCTTCTTTTTACGGGATATTTGAAGAGACCAAAATGTGTTTAATGCCCACATTGCAACATCTGGAATCTTCAAATCTTTCCTCACTACTCTGCCATTCTGTGCTTTGTTATAGCCGTACTCGTCCGTAAACTTTCACATTTCAAATTTCTTTTCAAGCTCCGACGTTTGGGAAAGCACAAGCTTGCCTTAAATAAATCTGAGATGACCCTGAGGAATTTTTTACTGGTCTGTTCGATATCCAAGATGGCCGATATAGCCGCCATCTTGAAAAATATATTTTGAACTCCTTTTCCCAGTTCCACTTGTGCCATTGAGCTGAAAATTGGTGATATGTAAGAAAAAGTAAGCCGGAAATAGTTTCCGCCTGGTTAAAATTTTGACACTGCAGCTACGACGGTCATTTTGTTGCATGAGGGCGCAGTCATGGTTTTGATGAACAACACTTATTGTAAACTTCTTCTCAAGTTCCGCTAGTGGGATTCAGCTCAAGCATTCCTTTTTGTTCGGTCCTAAATACAAGATAGCCGATGTTGCCGCCATCTTAAAATACACATTTTAAACTTTTCAAATTATACTGGTGACATTGAACTCGAAATTGGTGAGAATGATATGGAAAGGAATCCGAAAAAGTGTAGCTGTTTCTTCGCCCTAGATACAATGGCGACACTGCAGCTATGGCCGTCATGGCAAACATGCAGAACTGCACAATAACAATTTTTGTCAGAACATTAGGGTATGTTTTACTCAGGTGACCGTTACAGCTAATGTGCTTCTCATGAGTTCTTAATCTAGGTGTCTCCTTGTCACCTGTCCTCATTTCACATCAAATGCAATGGGAACAGAAGATCTATTTTTGTCCCCTATATAGAAAATGCTGTGAGAAACAGCAAGGGTTCCGATGGATTGTGAAAAAATACAAAAATCATACGTACCTCCCTTGTCATCGGACACTGCAGACATGTAACGCACCGTAAAGCCGGCCTGATTTGTTCCCACGATACCATTGGATGTAAACCGCAAGTAAGAGTTATTAGAGGGAACCAAGACATTAAAGGATAGTCCCGATTCTCCGGTAGTAGACGATGAATACAGAGACGTCCCGGAGGTACTCGCACCTAGTAAATATAACACAGTCACATCTAGTAACGTCAGAAATACTCGTACCTAGTAAATATAACACAGTCACATCTAGTTACGTCAGTACTCGTACCTAGTAAATATAACACAGTCATATCTAGTTACGTCAATACTCGTACCTAGTAACTATAACACAGTCACGTCTAGAGTTACGTCAGAAATACTCGTACCTAGTTAATATAACACAGTCACATCTAGTTACGTCAGAAATACCCGTACCTAGTAGATATAACACAGTCATATCTAGTTATGTCAAAAATACTCGTACCTAGTAAATATAACACAGTCACATCTAGTTAAGTCAATACTCGTACCTAGTAAATATAACACAGTCATATCTAGTTACGTCAGAACTCGTACCTAGTAAATATAACACAGTCACATCTAGTTACGTCAGAAATACTCGTACCTAGTAAATATAACACAGTTACATCTAGTTACATCATAAATACTCGTACCTAGTAAATAAAACACAGTCACATCTAGTTACGTCAGAAATACTCGTACCTAGTAAATATAACACAGTCATATCTAGTTACGTCAATACTCGTAACTAGTAAATATAACACAGTCACATCTAGAGTTACCTCAGAAATACTCGTACCTAGTAAATATAACACAGTCACATCTAGTTACGTCAGAAATACTCGTACCTAGTAAATATAACACAGTCACGTCTAATTACGTCAATACTCGTACCTAGTAAATATAACACAGTCACATCTAGTTACGTCAGGAATACTCGTACCTAGTAAATATAACACAGTCACGTCTAGATTCGTCAATGCTCGTACCTAGTAAATATAACACAGTCACGTCTAGAGTTACGGCAGAAATACTCGTACCTAGTAAATATAGCCCAGTCATAACTAGAGTTACGTCAGAAATACTCGTACCTAGTAAATATAACACAGTCACATCTAGTTACGTCAATACTCGTACCTAGTAAATATAACACAGTCACATCTAGTTACGTCAGGAATACTCGTACCTAGTAAATATAACACAGTCACATCTAGTTACGTCAATACTCGTACCTAGTAAATATAACACAGTCACGTCTAGTTACGCCAGAAATACTCGTACCTGGTAAATATAACAAAGTCACATCTAGTTACGTCAGAAATACTCGTACCTAGTAAATATAACACAGTCACGTCTAGTTATGTCAGAAATACTCGTACCTAGTAAATATAACACAGTCACATCTAGTTACGTCAGAAATACTCGTACCTAGTAAATATAACACAGTCACATCTAGTTACGTCAGAAATACTCGTACCTAGTAAATATAACACAGTCACATTTAGTAACGTCAGGAATACTCGTACCAAGTAAATATAACACAGTCACATCTAGAGTTACGTCAGAAATACTCGTACCTAGTAAATATAACACAGTCACATTTAGTTACGTCAGAAATACTCGTACCTAGTAAATATAACACAGTCACATCTAGTTACGTCAATACTCGTACCTAGTAAATATAACACAGTCATATCTAGTTACGTCAGGAATACTCGTACCTAGTAAATATAACACAGTCACATCTAGTTACGTCAATACTCGTACCTAGTAAATATAACACAGTCACATCTAGTTACGTCAATACTCGTACCTAGTAAATATAACACAGTCATATCTAGTTACGTCAGAACTCGTACCTAGTAAATATAACACAGTCACATCTAGTTACGTCAATACTCGTACCTAGTAAATATAACACAGTCACATCTAGTTATGCAGAAATATTCGTACCTAGTAAATATAACACAGTCACATCTAGTTACGTCAGAAATACTCGTACCTAGTAAATATAACACAGTCACATCTAGAGTTACATCAGAAATACTCGTACCTAGTAAATATAACACAGTCATATCTAGTTACGTCAATACTCGTACCTAGTAAATATAACACAGTCATATCTAGTTACGTCAGAACTCGTACCTAGTAAATATAACACAGTCACATCTAGTTACGTCAGAAATACTCGTACCTAGTAAATATAACACAGTCACATCTAGAGTTACATCAGAAATACTCGTACCTAGTAAATATAACACAGTCATATCTAGTTACGTCAATACTCGTACCTAGTAAATATAACACAGTCATATCTAGTAACGTCAGAAATACTCGTACCTAGTAAATATAACACAGTCACATCTAGTTACGTCAGAAATACTCGTACCTAGTAAATATAACACAGTCACATCTAGAGTTACGTCAGAAATACTCGTACCTAGTAAATATAACACAGTCACATTTAGAGTTACGTCAGAAATACTCGTACCTAGTAAATATAACACAGTCACGTCTAGTTACGCCAGAAATACTCGTACCTGGTAAATATAACAAAGTCACATCTAGTTACGTCAGAAATACTCGTACCTAGTAAATATAACACAGTCACGTCTAGTTATGTCAGAAATACTCGTACCTAGTAAATATAACACAGTCACATCTAGTTACGTCAGAAATACTCGTACCTAGTAAATATAACACAGTCACATTTAGTTACGTCAGGAATACTCGTACCAAGTAAATATAACACAGTCACATCTAGTTACGTCAGAAATACTCGTACCTAGTAAATATAACACAGTCATATCTAGTTACGTCAGAACTCGTACCTAGTAAATATAACACAGTCACATTTAGTTACGTCAGAAATACTCGTACCTAGTTAATATAACACAGTCACATCTAGTTACGTCAATACTCGTACCTAGTAAATATAACACAGTCATATCTAGTTACGTCAGGAATACTCGTACCTAGTAAATATAACACAGTCACATCTAGTTACGTCAATACTCGTACCTAGTAAATATAACACAGTCACATCTAGTTACGTCAATACTCGTACCTAGTAAATATAACACAGTCATATCTAGTTACGTCAGAACTCGTACCTAGTAAATATAACACAGTCACATCTAGTTACGTCAATACTCGTACCTAGTAAATATAACACAGTCACATCTAGTTATGCAGAAATATTCGTACCTAGTAAATATAACACAGTCACATCTAGTTACGTCAATACTCGTACCTAGTAAATATAACACAGTCATATCTAGTTACGTCAGAACTCGTACCTAGTAAATATAACACAGTCACATCTAGTTACGTCAGAAATACTCGTACCTAGTAAATATAACACAGTTACATCTAGTTACATCATAAATACTCCTACCTAATAAATAAAACACAGTCACATCTAGTTACGTCAGAAATACTCGTACCTGGTAAATATAACAAAGTCACATCTAGTTACGCCAGAAATACTCGTACCTGGTAAATATAACAAAGTCACATCTAGTTACGTCAGAAATACTCGTACCTAGTAAATATAACACAGTCACGTCTAGTTATGTCAGAAATACTCGTACCTAGTAAATATAACACAGTCACATCTAGTTACGTCAGAAATACTCGTACCTAGTAAATATAACACAGTCACATTTAGTAACGTCAGGAATACTCGTACCAAGTAAATATAACACAGTCACATCTAGAGTTACGTCAGAAATACTCGTACCTAGTAAATATAACACAGTCACATTTAGTTACGTCAGAAATACTCGTACCTAGTAAATATAACACAGTCACATCTAGTTACGTCAATACTCGTACCTAGTAAATATAACACAGTCATATCTAGTTACGTCAGGAATACTCGTACCTAGTAAATATAACACAGTCACATCTAGTTACGTCAATACTCGTACCTAGTAAATATAACACAGTCACATCTAGTTACGTCAATACTCGTACCTAGTAAATATAACACAGTCATATCTAGTTACGTCAGAACTCGTACCTAGTAAATATAACACAGTCACATCTAGTTACGTCAATACTCGTACCTAGTAAATATAACACAGTCACATCTAGTTATGCAGAAATATTCGTACCTAGTAAATATAACACAGTCACATCTAGTTACGTCAATACTCGTACCTAGTAAATATAACACAGTCATATCTAGTTACGTCAGAACTCGTACCTAGTAAATATAACACAGTCACATCTAGTTACGTCAGAAATACTCGTACCTAGTAAATATAACACAGTCACATCTAGAGTTACATCAGAAATACTCGTACCTAGTAAATATAACACAGTCATATCTAGTTACGTCAATACTCGTACCTAGTAAATATAACACAGTCATATCTAGTAACGTCAGAAATACTCGTACCTAGTAAATATAACACAGTCACATCTAGTTACGTCAGAAATACTCGTACCTAGTAAATATAACACAGTCACATCTAGAGTTACGTCAGAAATACTCGTACCTAGTAAATATAACACAGTCACATTTAGAGTTACGTCAGAAATACTCGTACCTAGTAAATATAACACAGTCACATCTAGTTACGTCAATACTCGTACCTAGTAAATATAACACAGTCACATCTAGTTACGTCAATACTCGTACCTAGTAAATATAACACAGTCACATCTAGTTACGTCAGTACTCGTACCTAGTAACTATAACACAGTCACGTCTAGAGTTACGTCAGAAATACTCGTACCTAGTAAATATAACACAGTCACATCTAGTTACGTCAGAAATACTCGTACCTAGTAAATATAACACAGTCATATCTAGTTACGTCAGGAGTACTCGTACCTAGTAAATATAACACAGTCACATCTAGTTACGTCAGAAATACTCGTACCTAGTAAATATAACAAAGTCACATCTATAGTTACGTCAGAAATACTCGTACCTA
This sequence comes from Pecten maximus, assembly GCF_902652985.1. Lineage (NCBI taxonomy): Eukaryota > Metazoa > Mollusca > Bivalvia > Pectinida > Pectinidae > Pecten > Pecten maximus. The sequence continues at coordinate 16,162,069 of NC_047029.1, forward strand.
GTAAATATAACACAGTCATATCTAGTTACGTCAGGAATACTCGTACCTAGTAAATATAACACAGTCACATCTAGTTACGTCAGAAATACTCGTACCTAGTAAATATAACACAGTCACATCTAGTTACGTCAGAAATACTCGTACCTAGTAAATATAACACAGTCACGTCTAGTTACGTCAGAAATACTCGTACCTAGTAAATAAAACACAGTCACATCTAGTTACGTCAGAAATACTCGTACCTAGTAAATATAACACAGTTACATCTAGTTACATCATAAATACTCGTTTCTAGTAAATATAACACAGTCACGTCTACACTCGTTTCTAGTGATATAACGCACCCATATCTAGATTCGCTGGAGACGTACTGTACCTCTGTACACCTATTTTATTTACATCTAGATTAGTTTCAGAAGTACCGTGTATTGAACAGGTAGAACACTTACATCTAGAGGAGTGAACTAGTTCCGTACCCGACTTCAATACCATTGTTAATTGAATTGATATTGCTATAATTTTCATCGGTTCTTTCTTAATATTATAATAGTTGTGTAGTCTTTTTCATGATAAGATATTCACGTGCTTACCTTTATAGACTTCAAACAGGTCCCCATTTGCTAGTGACGTCAAAGATATATATAGAAGTTGGTTGTGGGTTATTGACTGTAGGATCCAGGAACAAATTAGATTTCTGTAAAATTTGGACTGACAGATTAAACATATAACGTTTATTAAAGGAATTACTGACATGTGACGATCTAACAAATGAAGTGTACCTATGCGACAATTGATAGGTAATAATATAACTATATACATGTAATTGAATAATTGTGTAAAAATGGACGTGTACTGATGTAACAATGGACGTGAACTGATGTAACAATGGACGTGAACTGATGTAGCAATAGACGTGAACTGATGTAACAATAGACGTAAACTGATGTAACAATGGACGTGAACTGATGTAACAATAGACCTGAACTTATATAACGATGGACGTGAACTGATGTAACAATAGACGTGAACTTATATAACAATGGACGTGAACTGATGTAACAATGGACCTGAACTGATGTAGAGAAATGTGTCGTGTTGTTGGTTTTCAAACTCTAGAGGATGTATACTATAGAAGACATTCGACTTACTTAAATTCGTTTCACCGCCGACTGTGTATACAATATTTCTTACAAATATGTATGGAAAGCACCACGATATAAAAATATATAAAACCAACAAACGGAGAAAAAAATACGTCCTTACAATGACCACTTATAAGACAGAGAGTGACATCAAATATAGATGGACATGACAGGATTTCTTCGTACTGCACTTAATTATTATTTTGATATAAGATAAAAAGTAGAACGCAATCTTCGAAGGCATATATAGAATAAATTATATCACTTTTAGTATTGCAAGAAATATATAGAACAGTCTTAAGGCAACCACTGTGCCAGAGATTTATCACCTCTAACATTTTTTTCATATTTGTTATTCCCCTTATATCTTCCTCAGCAATATACAAGAAGGTGATGGACTGAAAAGCAACGAACTCATGTAATAATGGACGCGTACTGATGTAACAATGGACTTGGACTGATGTAACAATGGACGAATACCGATGTAACAATGGACGCGTTTTGATGTAACAATGGACTTGAACTGATGTAACAATGGACGAATACTGATGTAACAATGAACGAATACTGATGTAACAATAGACGAATACTGATGTAACAATTAACGTGAACTGATGTAACGATGGACTTGAACTGATGTAACAATAGACGAATACTGATGTAACAATGAACGTGAACTGATGTAACGATGGACGTGAACTGATGTTGCAAAGTACGTGTATTAATTTAACAATGGACGATAAGTGGTGTTACGATGAACGTGAACTGATGTAACAATGAACGTGAACTGATGTAACAATGAACGTGAACTGATGTTACAATGGACGTGAACTGATGTAATAATGGACGAATATTTATGTAACAATGAACGTGAACTGATGTTACAAAGGACGTGTATTGATTTAACAATGGACGATAAGTGATGTTACCATGAACGTGAACTGATGTAACAATGAGCGTGAACTGATGTAGCAATGAACGTGAACTGATGTTACAATGGACGTGAACTGATGTAATAATGGACGAATATTTATGTTACATTGGACTTGCACCGATGTAACAATGTGCGTATACTGGTGTAACGATGGACGTGAACAAATGTAATAATGAACGTGAACTGATGCAACAATGAACGTGAACTGATGTAACAATGGGTTACACTGGTGTAACAATAAACGTGAACTGATGTAACGATGGACGTGAACTGATGTAACAATGGACGTGTACAGATGTAACAATGAACGTGAACTGATGTTACAATGGACGAATACTGATGTAACAATGAACGTGAACTGATGTAACAATGAACGTGAATTGATGTAATAATGGACGAATACGGATGTAACAATGGACGAATACTGATGTAACGATGGACGCGTACTGATGTAACAATGAACGTGAACTGATGTAACAATGGACGAATACTGATGTAAAAATGGACGAATACTGATGTAACAATGAAAGTGAACTGATGTAACGATGAGTACACTGGTGTAACAATGAACGTGTACAGATGTAACAATGAACGTGAACTGATGTAACAATGGACGAATGCTGATGTAACAATGAACATGAACTGATGTAATAATGAACTTGAACTGATGTTACGATGGACGCGTACTGATGTAACACTGAACGTGAACTGATGTTACAATGGACGTGTACAGATGTAACAATGAACGTGAACTGATGTAACAATGAACGTGAACTGATGTAACAATGGACGTGTACAGATGTATCAATGATCGTGAACTGATGTAGCAATGAACTTGAACTGATGTAACAATGGATGTGTACATAAGTAACAATGAAAGGGAACTGATGTAATAATGAACTTGAACTGATGTAACGATGGACGCGTACTGATGTAACACTGAACGTGAACTGATGTAACAATGGACGTGTACAGATGTAACAATGAACGTGAACTGTTGTTACAATGGACGAATACTGATATAACAATGAACGTGAACTGATGTAACAATGAACGTGAACTGATGTAACAATGAACGTGAACTGATGTAATAATGGACGAATACTAATGTAACAATGGACGAATACTGATGTAACAATATGCGTGAACTAATGAAATAATGAACGTGAACTGATGCAACAATGAACGTGAAGTGATGTTACAAAGGACGTGTATTGATGTAATAATGGACGAGAAGTGATGTTACAAAGGACGTGAACTGATTTAATAATGGACGAATACCGGTGTAACAATGAACGTGAACTGTTGTAACAATGAATGTGTACGGATGTAACAATTAACGTGTACTGATGTAACAATGGGTTACACTGATGTAATAATGGACGAGTATTGATGTAACAATGGATGAGAGGTGATGTTACGATGGACGTGTACAGATGTAACAATGGATATGTACAGATGTAACAATGAACGTGTACAGATGTATTAATGGATGTGTACAGATGTAACAATGGACGAGAACTGATGTAACAATGGACGAGTACTGATGTAACAATGAACGTGTACTGATGTAACAATGAACGTGTACTGATTTAACAATGGACGAGTACTGATGTAAAATGGACGTGTACTGATTTAACAATGGAAGAGTACTGATGTAAAATGGACGTGTACTGATTTAACAATGGACGAGTACTGATGTAAAATGGACGTGTACTGATTTAACAATGGAAGAGTACTGATGTAAAATGGACGTGTACTGATTTAACAAGGGAAGAGTACTGATGTTACAATGGACGTGTACAGATGTATTAATGGATGTGTACAGATGTAACAATGAACGTGTGTTGATGTAACAATGAACGTGTAATAATGGACGAATATTTATGTAACAATGAACGTGAACTGATGTTACAAAGGACGTGTATTGATTTAACAATGGACGATAAGTGATGTTACCATGAACGTGAACTGATGTAACAATGGACGAGTACTGATGTAACAATGAACGTGTACTGATGTAACAATGAACGTGTACTGATTTAACAATGGACGAGTACTGATGTAAAATGGACGTGTACTGATTTAACAATGGAAGAGTACTGATGTAAAATGGACGTGTACTGATTTAACAATGGAAGAGTACTGATGTTACAATGGACGTGTACAGATGTATTAATGGATGTGTACAGATGTAACAATGAACGTGTGTTGATGTAACAATGAACGTGAACTGATTTAACAATGGACGAGTACTGATGTAAAATGGACAATGGACGATTACAGATGTAACAATGGACGTGTACAGATGTAACAATGGATGTGTATTGAGTTTTATTACGGACTTGATAAAACCTAAGTATTGTTTTATCTGGGTGTGTCATAACAGTGCACGACCTACATAATCGCCGCCTGCTCTCGATGTACATGTATCGGCAGGAATAAATATGAAAACTTTTAAGTTTGTAGTGTGTTCCCTCCTATCGAGCTTACTTGACGTCTTAAAGAAGCTATGTAAAAAAGAACTAAAATCAACAAAGAAATTAAAATTACGGTAGTGTATGTGTGCGTGTGTGTGTGTGTGTGTGTGGGGGGGGGGGGGGGGGGGGGAACAACACATGATGGAAACTCTGCATGGATTAATTAATCAAGTCCCACACAAAATCGCCAAGTTTCGTAACTCAAACATAAATTGGCTGACTACAGTCATTCGAAGGACTTTTGATTTATTTCCGTAACAGAGTCCAATATTTTTCACAATCAGTGAGCCAGTAATTAAACCTGTGTATGTAAATGACTTTTGATTTATTCCCGTTACAGAGTCCATTATTCAACCTGTGTATGTAAATGACCAGGTCACGGGGTAAATCAGGTATAAATTGAATAAATGAGGTATCGGGTAATACACTGAATACCGAGACACAAATAAACTACTTACTCGCCGTAAGTTCCACTCTCAGGATACTTCAGAGTATATGGTTTGTAGATCTCGGACGCGTTTATCTGCATATCGGAACCTCCACATTGGGCAATGACTGCAAAGTAAATAGATATGAATGAAGGACATCAAAGATGGAGGGTTATCTAAATGTTGTTTTCGGACTGATCTATGTAGATAATTGAATTGATCTTTTCAAGCGGTTTATATACCACTGGTTGTGACGTAATATCATAATAACACGGGAGTACATGTATGTTATTAGCAAATGATGCAGCAAACAAATCAGGGTCGTGACGGTGTTCTCACTTTAATGATAGGATAATATTATAGGATACCCCCTTAAGTCCTTTTAGTGTAAATGACACAAACTATAGTTACACTGATACCAAGAGATAGTACAGTGTATACTCAACAAAGCATTAAAATTACTTAGATTAAATCGACAAATGAACTCCATGGACTATAAGGAAATAGCTAGTTACCTTTGTATATAGACGAGACAGTGGTACAATAAAACAGGAAACAGGCCCACGGCTCCATTGGGCCACAGTGCATATCACTCTCAATACTGTAACGAAAACTGGAAGCATAGAATCAGGCAAGGCGCTCATAAACAATTCAAAACCAGAGCACATAATGCATTGCGTTTTGTTAATTTACTTTGTTACTATACACTGCCTACATTTAAATGTCACACCAAGCCAGTACAAGAAACCAACGTAAATATCCGCCTTGGTAGATAATTATTATTTATAGTTTTATATCGTCACGTTGAAAATTACTATGTTACCAGTCACCCTACGGTAAAAGTTTGTAGGGATGTGTGTCCTCAAGTAGCAACGAGTGATGGCCAGTCCAGTGTGTTGAATGCAGTATAGACATACTACATGTAAGCTTTGCCCTATAGTCTGAGAGGCGGTTACTGCTTAGGGAGTTGTGTGCTTAGATTGTTTGTCTGCTGGGTTTATCGCCCAGTGTCACAGTGAACAGCCAGTGTCATTTTGAGGCGGTGGTATCCTTATTTAAAATGTTGTAGTTGGTGACTACCTCACCGAACAACACACGAGAGGCCTGTCGCTTTCCAAAACAAAATATGTCATTGTGTAATTTATCAGAATACTCATGATGAATATTGAGAGGTATTTTCAATTTAGCATGTGTAAAAAAGAACAAGTATTAAAAATATATGGCTATATCAACTGTAAAATATGAATTATTGAAAGTAATTGGCCCGTATGTCGGTGTAACGAGACCTTGGGAGTCAAGATAACTTGTAAATATCATCAGAAACGCTGTGTGCGACTTGAGGAAGGTATGAGGACTTGAGAGGCGACATTTGCTATCGTGTTTTAACGAGACAAGTAAAAAATTAAGATAACACTTAACGGATTCCGTAAGTAATCCCTTTCAGTATGCTTGATATTCCCGCTAAACTGCTTAACGACTAGTTGCCCGTAGACAGTATAATGTAACCGAGTGTGGTGTCCTGCTGGGTGTCTTCGGCAGTATACTTCAGTGAGATAGCACTATAAAGTCGACATCAGTTCCTCGCTATCACAAGGAGACAACTAGTACTAGCATACCTCACCATCCAAAAACACACATTCACTACACTCTGCCAACCTGCCCTTGAAGCTGTGGGCATCGCGGTATCTTTAAAAGATAGTACTTATTTGTCATAATTAATACAGTATAGTATATATACTAATCTTTCTATCATGTACACACTTTATTTATTTTCTATTTCAGTGAAAAGCTTGCCTTTGTCAGGCCCATCACAAGGCCTGTTGGTATACGTCACGACACGATCAAGTCGATATAGATGAGGAGGATGGGCACCGGATATGATATAAAGCGACACAATTTGTTATGATTTAGAAGTAAGATCATTTCCTGTACGCATCACAAACTGATGGTATGCGTGGAATTTTCACTTCAATTATTTTAAATTGATTACTTTAATCGGGTCCGCACATCAGGAGTGATTGGTATGGTATTATTGTGATCTGACAGATCACAGTGATCGACTCTATTGAGAGGAGGACCAATGGCGAGAAAGAATGTTGTAGCAAGTTGTTTATTTAACAGATAAAGCGAAACGAAACCCGGTTTATGGTTTGTTCATTACGCCATAGTTATATACCATTAATATCAGTGATTATATACATTTTTGTAGTGTGAACTCGGGAATCCCAGCGCGTCATGTTGAAATGTCTGTCAAAAAATGCCGTTCATACACCAGTGAACAACAAAAAATAACAATTATTTCTTATATTTACATTTCAAAACTATTTTTCAACGTAATCTTTGAAAAAAATCATAAGAAACAGTATTCTACGTTCGTTATACGTAGTGACGAAACAGCTGAATGATCGATGTAACAGCGTAACAGATAGTTCCTATTTGGCGGGAAAGGTAATCAAGTACACAAGTACACAAAATATAGTTCCACACAAATTCATTATCTTAATCATCATGAAAGAAAAATATTGAAATGTTGTCTTCAATTTTACAATTATTGACAAGTTTTAAAGTTGATAAAACATTATTTCATGTGTAATCAAACCCGATTTTATATTCACACTTCTGCATTGGCACCGTCAACAATGCACTGTATGTATTCATACGCGGCAGGTTAATTGTTCACCTAATGAACGCTAATTTTGTTAGTACCTTCATATAGAGAACACACAGTGGAAATGTAAATATTGATAAATCACTTTAATTCAACAGCAGTCAGTTGCTGGGTCAGTTACACGCACATACTATAGCAATACTGTGACGTCATCATTACATGTCTATAATGTCATGCAGATTTTTTCAGTTTATCATAACAAAAACATGTAAGCGTGTTTCTCGAAGTATTTTATAAACAGGGACGTGTTAATGTAATGTGTGCTGTATTTAATTTAGATTATTAGTTATCTCATTTTAAAGGCGTTTTATATTATATTATAAGTATAGGTTATCGCAGGTCTTTCGATTAATATATAAATAGTGCCCTTGTCTGAGGGGAATATGGAGGATTGTTTCCCCTCGAGAACATTATCTTCCCGAGCCTATCGGCCTATCGAAGATAATGTTCCCTCGGTATTCAGTCCTCCATATTCCCCTCAGACAAGGGCACTATTTATATTATTATACCGAATAGATGTCAATTTATCGATATCCTCCTCAAATATTGAGGCAAACCTCTTGGTCGTCTGCTCCATGTTTACAAGTTGTCCGTGTCACTGTTGCGTTTGTAAGAATTGTCTCCCTTCTCAATGTTCGGGGTTTTCCGTAAGAAACAATCGTGCGTTTTCGGGCGGAGCGGGGAACATTGCAATATCCCACGGCAATGTTGACCGCTGTTTCTGACGCTGCATATTGTTTCAGGTCATGTGATTAGGAATTGACCAATAATAAGGCGAGAATCTTACATAAGGTATAATAAAGGAATTTATTACACCTGAGTGAAGAAGCGAAAAGGGTAACAAGTCTCGAGTTACGAGAAATCATGCAATAATTGACTTACTGCATACATGTCACCTCGAACAAACACAAAGACCGAGTGAAAGCAAAAAACCAAAACACTTTCCTTAACAACCCCATACCCCGCCTCTTCATTGTTTCTGTGGAATTTATCTTAACCTGTACGAGCATTTCTCAGTAACAGGGAATCTTGGCTCAATACTTACAACACAGTCTGTCATTATACATCCTGATTGACACAAGGATGTGAAACGGATTTCTGGCTTGTTAAACAACTAAATACAAGCTGATAGTTTATTAATGATTTTACGATATAACAAGTTCTACAGTACAAAGCATTTGGATTACTAACTCCACTGTCCGAGAAAGTGAGGAGTGTCTTTCTAGATGTGGAAAATGTATGTGATTTGTGAGCTTTTTTCAAACAAGGAATAATCAATCAAAAGAATTCCATTTTTTCAATCAGTTTCATTCAATGAATGGTATATTTGAATGAGAATAATTTTAAATAAGGAACTAGACCAGAAGGTTATACACTTATACAGGAAATGCTTCACCTCTCACGTGATACGGAAACTTCCTCTCATGTGATACGGAAACTTAAATAAATAAAGGTGTGTGTTTTTTTATTCAAGAAAATATCATTTCTACCTTAATTATTATAATTACTCTTTGAATTTTTAACTTAACGTTTCCACTAAGAATATCCTTATTCCTACAGTCCACTGCACACACATCCTTCCATTGTCATGTAATCGGGGCCGCAGTGGCGGAGTGGTTAAGGTGTCCACTTTATCACTAGCCCTCCACCTCTGGGTTGCGAGTTCGAAACCTACGTGGGGCAGTTGCCAGGTACTGACTGTAGGCCGGTGGTTTTTCTCCGGGTACTCCGGCTTTCCTCCACCTCCAAAACCTGGCACGTCCTTAAATGACTCCGGCTGTTAATAGGACGTTAAACAAAAACAAACCAAATCATGTAATCATGACTGGCCATGGAAATGATTAGTAGTGGACTGTACAATGATTTATCACCCACACTTTTCCATTGTGAGAGGTGGGAAGTATACAGTAAACCCGTATACTACATACATACCTATGAAAGAACCCGTAAATATCGTTTGGATTAGATTGTTTGATGTTTAATCAACAGCTATATGCAGGCGTGTAGTGTGCACGAGGGTTTGTGAGGGTGTGCGTGTGTGGGTAGGTGCGTTAGTGTGGGTGTGGGTGGGTGCGTTAGTGTGGGTGTGGGTGGGTGCGTTAGTGTGGGTGTGGGTGGATGCGTTAGTGTGGGGTGGGTAGGTGCGTTAGTTTGGGGTTGGGTGGGTGCGTTCTTGTGGGTGTTGGTAGGTGCGTTAGTGTGGGTGTGAGTAGGTGCGTTAGTGTAGGTGTGGGTAGGTGCGTTAGTGTGGTGTGGGTGGGTGCGTTAGTGTGGGTGTTGGTAGTGCGTTAGTGAAGGTGTGGCCGTAGGTGCGTAAGTGTGGGTGTGGGTAGGTTGCGTTATTGGGGGTGTGGGTGGGGGTGATTGTGTGGGTTGTGGGGTGGGTGCGTAAGTGTGGGTGTGGGTAGGTGCGTTAGTGTGGGTGTGGTAGGTGCGTTAGTGTGGGTGTGGGTGGGTGCGTTAGTGTGGGTGTGGGTAGGTGCGTTAGTGTGGGTATGGGTAGGTGCGTTAGTGTGGGTGTGGGTGGGTGCGTTAGTGTGGGTGTGGGTAGGTGCGATAATGTGGGCTATGGAAGGTGCGTTAATGTGGGTGTGGGTAGGTGCGTTAATGTGGGCTATGGGAAGGTGCGTTAATGTGGGTGTTGGTAGGTGCGTTAGTGTAGGTATGGGTATGTGCGTTAATGTGGGTGTGGGTAGGTGCGTAAGTGTGGGTGTTGGTAGGTGCGTTAGTGTGGGTGTGGGTGGGTGTGTTAGTGTAGGTGTGGGTAGGTGCGTTAGTGTGGGTGTGGGTGGGTGTGTTAGTGTAGGTGTGGGTAGGTGCGTTAGTGTGGGTGTTGGTAGGTGCGTTAGTGTGGGTGTGGGTGGGTGTGTTAGTGTAGGTGTGGGTAGGTGCGTTAGTGTGGGTGTGGGTGGATGCGTTAGTGTGGGTGTGGGTAGGTGCGTTAGTGTGGGTGTGGGTGGATGCGTTAGTGTGGGTGTGGGTGGATGCGTTAGTGTGGGTGTGAGTAGGTTCGTTAGTGTGGGTATGGGTAGGTGCGTTAGTGTGGGTGTGCGTGGGTGCGTTAGTGTGGTGTTGGTGTGTGCGTTAGCGTGGGTGTTGGTAGGTGCGTTAGTGTGGGTGCGGGTAGGTGCGTTAGTGTGGTGTTGGTGTGCGCGTTAGCGTGGGTGTTGGTAGGTGCGTTAGTGTGGGTGTGGATGGGTGCGTTAGTGTGGGTGTGGGTGGGTGCGTTAATGTGGGCTATGGGAAGGTACGTTAGTGTGGGTGTGGATGGGTGCGTTAGTGTGGGTGTGGGTGGATGCGTTAGTGTGGGTGTGGGTGGGTGCGTTAGTGTGGGTGTGGGTAGGTGCGTTAGTGTGGGTGTGGGTGGATGCGTTAGTGTGGGTGTGGGTAGGCGCGTTAGTGTGGGTGTGGGTAGGTGCGTAAGTGTGTTTGTTGGTAGGTGCGTTAGTGTGGGTGTGGGTAGGCGCGTTAGTGTGGGTGTGGGTGGATGCGTTCGTTAGTGTGGGTGTGGGTAGGTGCGTTAGTGTGGGTGTGGGTGGGTGCGTTAGTGTGGGTGTGGGTGGGTGCATTAGTGTGGGTGTGGGTGGGTGCGTAAGTGTGGGTGTGGGTAGGTGCGTAAGTGTGGGTGTGGGTAGGTGCGTTAGTGTGGGTGTGGGTGGGTGCATTAGTGTAGGTGTGGGTAGGTGCGTAAGTGTGGGTGTGGGTGGGTGCGTTAGTGTGAGTGTGGGTGGGTGCGTTGGTGTGGGTGTGGGTGGGTGCAAAAAAAACATTGCACACTAAATTCCCGCTATTCTGCGAAACGCGAACATATTAATATCTCAACCAAACACATTATACTGACACCCAGGAGGATACCCCACCCGGTCACGTTGCATATTGTCGAATTGATTACATTAGTTTAGCAAAAGCAGTTGCTCAATGTGGCTAAGAGATTAATTAAGGGCCGTAGATCGTGAGCTCGAGGCTTTTTTTTTTAGAATTTAATAAGTTATTGAATTACAAATAATGACATTTGCATAACTGGAGGAGTATGATTTAAATCCCAGAACCCAGTGTCGTATCACGTTGTCGTATCACGTACTCCCGATAGAATCCGCAATAAAGTTTAAAATGCATACTGCATACATGTATATACTGCTCAAACATATATAGCTATAACATTTCTTCGTCTAAATCAATTTAATTTAAATCAAATACCATTTAAAAAAATTGTGGAAGTCTTCTTACTAATACATGTGAATTACATAAATGAAATAAGCCGAAACCTGTCTTTTATGTTAAATAGTTCACATAATAGGTAGTCTATGGCTTATATCTTACTTAAAACACAACACTCTTTGTGTATGTTAATATTGGACAGTTTCATTACCCGTTGATAATGTGCAATAAACCATGACGTCCACTGACACAATATAGGACAATGGTGTTCTGTAGTATAATTTGCATGCTTTTGTAAAATATGCCCAAATAGAACATTTGAATAATGTCGCCTTACACTGAAATTACTTATCCAATACATGTGCAGTTCATTTGAGAATCAGCATTCAGTATTAAAATGGATTCAATTCAAATAATATGAATGATGTATTGAAGAAAGTGATTATAGTATTTTTCTGGGATGATATTTGTGAGAGAATTAAATGAAAGCATATTAATTAAACCATACAATTAAAGAGAGATAATTCACGATTCCAACACATTTAAAGTGTTTTTTATCAAAGATATCTGAAGGGATGATACAAAAGAAATTTTGAGCCCATAAATTGTAAGTAAACTGTACTTAACTCTAAGCAGTATTGCCAAAATCACGAATTTAATGGAACTCACAATGCCGGAAATGCGTCTCTCAGTAAAGTGTGTGGTATGCATGCAGTATATATGTTTCATTTAAATTGAGAGTCCTGAAGCCTGAAGCCTGAAGCCGTCCAATAAGTTACCTGTATGCGTATTGAACAGATAAAGGCAACGCTTACGATTTATGTTTGATATACATGAAGTACGTAAATTACATGTACACATGTACAATGGATGATACCACAACTGTGTTTTAAAGCTAAGTATATTACGAAGTGTATGGTGTAGTACGGTACATTATATTATACCTACCCCGTACAAGCTCGGTGTTCAGAAATGTCTACCTTTGTCTTCTATATATTTCCAGCAGATTGTCCTAACGAAAACGTCTGGTGTGTGGCATATTTGACTATTAGATCTATACTTCCTTGTGCTTTATATAAATATTTAGATAAGCCATAGTGTTGGAGATCCTATTGTTTGATCTTCTTAACTTCCTGGATTTCAAACATTTGTCCCTAAAGTCAATGACGAGGACGAAACTACCGCATGACAGTTTATGTTCATGATTCATTACCAGATTTATGTTACCGGATTCATATTTAAGGTGAAACAATATCAAACCAATGGTACTTTGTACTCGTGCGCCACATTTACGTGTGTCGCTCTCAAGATAACGTATAGATTGATATCGCCGAGTGGGTACACATTTTGATATAATCGATCGATAAGTATAAACATAAGTTTAGTTTTACCCACTCCGTTGACGGTAAACATCCAAAGAACGTGTCAAAATCTCCTGACAACATTTATCACCTAACTGACGGGCTAAATACGTTCATCTGGAATAACAAGTTTATTTCCAGTGACCCGGGTGATATTTTTTGTGCGCGCTTTGTAGTATTTCCAACACAGGCATTTAAACATAAAATATCGATGGTCACCTAGCTGAATTCTTGTGATAGCGATTAACTTGCTTTGTTTGTCCGTTTATTACGATGACCGTCAATATAAATATATAGAGGATATCTAAAAGTGTCTTCAGTAATACCAAATATATTTCACGAGTGGGGCTAATATTTTGATATTTTTCACTCGTGCTGCGCACTCGTGAAAAATATCAAAATATTAGCCACACGAGTGAAATATATTTGGTTTTACTGAAGACACTGTTAGATATTCTGTTTATTACATTTTTTTTATCACCGAAAACCCTACCCCGTATGCTAACTAGGACTACAGCGATAATTTGTAAACAAAAAAAGTAGTTTCCCCTGTCCAGGTGCTGACATATATGTCGGGCTTTCTGATTGGTCAATTATTTTGGTATTTTCTAATCATTAATTTGATTGGTCAAATCAGCAAAAGTGATATTTTTCACTAGTGAAAAATATCACTTTTATAGAATGAATAATTTTTGATATTTCACTGGTAAAAATTTAATAAACTTGTATCATCTTGTACCGATATTACTTCAATAACAATGATCAATGTTTGACGAAGGTGAATTGAAATCAGAGTAAGTGAGATATGTGTGAATATATGAGGTCTGTGTGTTTAATTGTATGTCTTCAAAATATTAAGGAATATGAAATTAGTATCTTACCTTATGTATATGTATATACTCTAGTGCCCTCTCCCATATGTCTAAATAGACCCGTCCATACATCCAGACGCGCACCTGTTATTGAAACCGGATGAAAAGACACCCGTCTACACGAACACGAGTTAGTTTCAACTTTTATATTGTATAGTGATTGTTTTTGAAATAAATCTTTTACGAATTTTTGTTTGATGTAATTTGTTTTGAAACCTTTCACCCAACGATGTCCTGGTTCTGACTTTCTTTCGGGGTGTTGATGTTCCAAAAGAAATGAATAATTTCTTCCCTATATTTTTCTTTCTTCCCCGTCTGCTTTTTTCTATGCCCTGTATTGACAACTGTCCTGTTATGGTCTCCGTCCTTTCGAGGTGGGGTAACTCCGTAACTTAAACAAGAGATTTTGTGTGGTTAAATCTCTCGCCGGAAAAGATTGAAGGATTTGTTTTGTATTGTTGAACGTCCTCCCACCAACAGCTAGGCCCAATTAAGGAATGCGCCCTAGGTGTACATGTATGATATATTCGTGTTTCTCTTCATGTAATAGCCCGCAACTGATTACAACTTTATAGTGCTACCTCACTGAATCATACTACCGAATGCACCCAGCAGGACATCGCACCCGGACAAATACTTCTATTTATAGCTTTTGGTTTTGGAGACAGAAGAGCTGTGTGCAGTTGTAAAAATATAGGTCTTCATAACTTTTTTGTTTGTTCAGATAAAGGGATTTTCACCCAGTTCGTTATTAAGTCTATGTTAGATAAGAATTGGCGAAATTCTAACAAAATGCTTATAATGACCCATCACCACAACATCAAACTAAATAAAAAAAATCTTGTTGTTTGACAGAATAAAAATCAAGGAGATAAAAAATAGAATCATTTATTTGCAGTACATTGTACAAACAATTCAATAATGCATTCCAAGTTATATATATATATAACATGCACTTATGATATACATTTAAATTGTGTCTGGATGTAATATACACTAGTGATACATTGTATCTGAATGTAATATACACTAGTGATACATTGTATCTGAATGTAATATACACTAGTGATATATTGTATATGAATGTAATATACACTAGTGATACATTGTATCTGAATGTAATATATACTAGTAATACATTGTATCTGAATGTAATATACACTAGTAATACATTGTATCTGAATGTAATATACACTCGTAATACATTGTATCTGAATGTAATATACTCTCGTAATACATGGTATCTGAATATAATATACACTAGTGATACATTGTATCTGAATGTAATACACACTAGTGATACATTGTATCTGAATGTAATATACACTAGTGATACATTGTATCTGAATGTAATATACACTAGTGATATATTGTATATGAATGTAATATACACTAGTGATACATTGTATATGAATGTAATATACACTAGTGATACATTGTATCTGAATGCAATATACACTAGTAATACATTGTATCTGAATGTAATATACACTAGTAATACATTGTATCTGAATGTAATATACTCTCGTAATACATGGTATCTGATTGTAATATACACTAGTGATACATTGTATCTGAATGTAATATACACTCGTAATACGTTGTATCTGAATGTAATGTACTCTCGTAATACATTGTATCTGAATGTAATATACACTAGTGATACATTTTATCTGAATGTAATATACACTCGCAATACATTGTATCTGAATGTAATATACACTAGTAATACATTGTATCTGAATGTAATATACACTAGTAATACATTGTATCTGAATGTAATATACACTCGTAATACATTGAATCTGAATGCTATATTCACTCGTAATACATTATATCTGAATGTAATATACACTAGTGATACATTGTATCTGAATATAATATACACTAGTGATACATTGCATCTGAATATAATATACACTAGTGATACATTGCATCTGAATGTAATATACAGGACAAAGACAAAAGGTATAGGGGGAACTTAAATGCTTGTTTATACCTGCCAAAACAAAATGATGTACGGCACTGATGAGCATTAGTAAGTGTACACAAATAAAGGGACATTAAGTCGTTGAAATGAGTCAATGCTATAAAAACAAAATTAAACGGAAACACTCCAAACCTTAAGATAATCCAAAGTTCTCAAAAATGTAACTTCTACCCGAAGTGTGAAAATTAATCGCCGTCAGGACATTCAATACGAGCATGCGCAGACAAGTTCACGAACAGAAACGAAAATGCCGAGCTCGGCTCCCCGAGTTAGTCGATAGCTTATGGGTCACTGAATTCGAAATGGGCAAGAAAATAAGGAGACGACAAGATAGCGAACGTCATTAAAAATCGTAAAATGTCGGCAACTAACAGGAAAGATGGAAGAGAGCGAAGGAAGCCGCGTCGGTCGGGTCAAACGAGGAATTCGCATTGTTTCTGAAAAGTTCTGTAGTATATACTGATAGTCAGCTCAACAGCCTAACAGGTTGGTAATGAAGTTCTGCCCGAAGTTACACTTGCTACCGTACTGGCAAATCACGCACCACCCTTAATCTAAATATTACCTCATCGGGCCACAATAAAAGATGTTACAAGTATACTGTTTGTTTGTTTTATCTTTAACCATTTCACTCATTTGCATTCATGCGCACATTAGTTTGTAAACACGGAACTCGTGTTTGCGCCCTGTGGTGCTCGTTTGTGTTACTTTGTGCACGAGTAAGATATTGTTTGTGTGTAATATTTCTAATTAATTTTTTGTCAGTACAACAAAAACGATACGCCTACATCACTCGCTTTGCTGTGATCTGTGTTCGGTTGAATGCGGTGTCACGTGATATCAAAATGAAGCGTGGCTGAATATTCCAGTGCGGATTCAGGGCCGCAGAGCTTTGCTGATTTGCTGATTTTCAGTACAAATATGATATTTATTCCATCAGATTGCATTAATATGAGTGTAAGCTTCTTTTATCTGTAAATCTTATTAATCACTGTACAACCTATATCTGGCGTCCGAATGAAGGAATAGCTCTGTATTGAAATTGTATTCAAAATGTTGAGGTATTTCACTTCAAAATGATTATCATAGTAGTACAGCTATACAATATTTGAATTGTAAGTGTTCATTAATTAGGAAATACATCAAAGAATTCACCCCTTTCTGGTTTATTTTGTCAATAAAATGACATAATTTGTCTTCAAAGTCGTAATTATCGTTTTAACATTTATGTCAATGCAGTATTCAAATTCATCAAGACTTCTTGTGATGACTAATAACACTCAATACTACAAAACCCTATTCATCTACAGACAAGTAACACGAACGTTACAATGTCGTGTCTTTTGGTTAGCGTCAGTGAATTATGCATGATAATTTACGACAGTTACAAGGGTTTATATTACACGAAGACCTTGGGAGAATACATAGCTGATTTCCACGATAACCAATATACAATGTATCAACTTCCTGATTATAGTCGTATTAACGTACGTTGGAAGTACATTTGTTCCTGAATGGATCCGTCCTAATGATATACCCAACCAGGGTTTTCTACCATAGAAAGTTCAGTTGAGGAAATCACAGTCAACATAACCTATGACATTGTAATATTATTACTGGAGAACATTTCTCAACCACGAGATGAGAGGAGGTTATTCCATACCGATGTGTTGATATACTGTCCAAATTAAGAAAAAGAGAAACTTTTTCCACTGTAGCATATTGAAATGTTTGTATAAATAAAACGTGGTAGTATCGGTATTTTTTTTCTTATTCACTTTTGAGGTTTTTATTTTTTTTCTTTACCGATATTTAGAGATATGATTTCATGATTGAAATAAAATCTCTGAATATCGGTTAAGAAAAAAAATAAAAACCTCAAAAGTGAATAAAAAAAAGCAAGTTAGACAATTGGAAAACTCATTTGCAGAGCGCTTGAGAAAGACTGATGAGCGAGCAGATCAAATCGAATGGATGTCGGATAAAGAAAACAGGGTCAAGTCGATTGACAAGATTGAGGGGATAATTGCTGAGTTAGAAAGAAGGTCGGAGTATGCTGAAGCCTGAAGTGGAAAATACAACTTATTGTTCATGGAATTCCATTTAAGAACAACTAAATCCTAATGGTGGCTGTGAAAGAATTATTTATTTTTAAGTTGATCCTTGAAAACGCTACTGTAAACAAATTGATCATTTGTAACGCTCACAGGCTACCATAATGAAATAACCAGACTACAAACCCGCCTCCCATCATATTTGTGAAATTTGCCACTATGGAGGCTAGAAATAAAATAATTTCATCGGCGATGAACATTTCTAGGGGTGAACGAATAACAGTCAGAACGGACTTGCCGGTACGACTTAAAAGCGACGAACGGATCTGGCTAAGATGGGTTATGCCATGAGACAACGGGAAAAAACAACAACAAGAATTCAAGAATCTCTTAATTCGCGACGTGAAGTCAGACCTATGGATCCAACCTAGGGACAATGGTCGAAATTTTAAAAACAGGGTCATGTCAGTGACTTGATATACTATATGACAGTTTCCATTTTATTAGGTTGATGTTGTTTTGATACTCGTGCCAAGTAGATTTCTACCTTAAATTTAATATTTCAAATGATACATGTTAGCTATAATAGTTTTTTTGTTCTCCAGTGGGGGGACGGTATTCTGATTAAACATGGTCATAAACACATATGTGTTATATATACACCATATAAACATGTAGGTTGGGGTTCAGTTTCTCCCGTAATAGCAGTCATTTATTCTATTGTCTACTGTTGTTTATGAATCTTTCATGTCTACATAAAATATTGTTTGCTTCTTACGCATGTTCGTTTGTATGATAACCCATATAGATCCATTATTTCAACAATATATAGCAGTGGGACATGAACTGTGTTTACATTCATTATTATTAATTTAAGTAGAAGCTTGTTCCTGACAGAATTTATCCGACAATACCTAGACTAGTATGATTGGAGAGGTATACCTCTACATGACCAGATACTTTTATTATTGTTTACTTTTTACCTTTTTTCAGAAGGGGAGGAGGTTGATGTGCATCATGTTGTGTCATTAGGCCTATGTTCAATGTAAAAGTGAAAGGAAGGATAGTGAATCCAGGTTATAATTCTTTGTTTTCAGTGTTTATTTTTGTTGATGGGACCAATTATTTTCCATGCTAGCTTCACTGTAGGGGATGTGGTGGCCGAATGATTAGGTGTCCCAACCCTTTATCATTAGCCCTCCACCTCTGTGTCGCGAGTTTGAAACTCACGTTTGGTAGTTGCCCGGTACTGACCATAGGTCGATGGTTTTTCTCCGGGTACTCCGGCTTTCCTCCACTTCCAAAACCAGGCACGTCCTTAAATGACCCTGGCTGTTAATAGGATGCTAAACAAAATAAACCAAACCAAACTAAACCAATCATTCACTGTGGCTATCGCTATAAGCTGTTTTTCATTATGCACATCACAACCACATTGTATATGAAACAGACATGTCAATTAAAATCAACGCTAATAGGGAAAGAAAATATGTTTCTCTACCTCAAAAAACGAAAGTATTCAATATACTGCATTTAAGATATTCACTTTAAATATTCTGACGGTAGTCTTGAAAGAGCTCATTGGGCTAATGAATGTGTCTTCAATAATTTTAGAGGAAATTCTAGAGTAGTCGTAGTTTTATTTCATACTAATTTTGAATACAAAATTAAGGAAATGAACGAAAATGGTAACCTTTTAACTTTAAGCAATACATTTCTAATTGTACTTTTAATCTCATAAATATAATATTATACTGACCTAACTAAGATGCCCCTACTTTTTTCATGAAGATTCGAGATATTTTAGACTCCTTAGACAATGCATTTGTTATCATTCGTGGGGATTGGAATCTAATAATAGACCCCAGGATTGATAACACAATTTTGAACATCCATCCCCTAGTGACCATGGCGGGTCAACAACTCCGATCTCTGTAGATATACTTGGTTTAATTAAGAAAGGTAGACTGGATTTCTTCCTGGTGTCGGAACCCTTGTTATCCGTGTATGACCGGTCAGATATCAGTCGAGGCTATAACAGTGATGAGGCTATCATTGAATTACATTTGACGTTATCTAATTTTACGATAATAATGGCGTCTAAAAAATACATACCAAATATGCGTATTATTTTATTGTTCCTTTATTGCCAAAAAAACAAAATATATTGTATGCATTGTATAGATGTCTATTGGTCAAGATCCAACAATTCGCACTGTAACATATGGACCTTACAATTAACAGCTGTGATATCAAATATGGGGGCCCAATTGTGTATCTGCTGGGCCCAGTTGTTCAAAGGGTGATTAGGCTAATCCTAGTTTAACAACAATATCAAAATCCTGATAAAATGAGATCTGGTTATATGACAAACTTTTCTGAAACTGTAACACTCATCAGTCTCTCAATACCCGCCTATTTTGAAGAATATTCACAAATAAGGTTATAAGTAAAGGAAAAGTAAGATTTTCGCTAACCAAGAGATTAAGCTAATCACCTTTTTAACAACTGCGCCCAGCTAATCACAGTTTTACAACAATTTAAAAATCATGATAAAATCATTTCTAGTAAAACTATCGTGACAAAATTGTATGAGACTACCACACTCGTCAGTCTCTAACTACCAGATTGTTTTGGGGAGCACATACACACAGGTTTTGAAGTAAAGAAGAAATGAAGCTTTCACTAACGAGGTTATTAAACGAATCAGACAACTTGACCCAGGCAGACTCTGAGATAGGGATAGCCTGCGGCCTTAAGTTGCGGTCGCGTGCATGTAATTAAGTGCTAGACTGATAACACTAAAGGGGAGATAAAAAGAGAAGCTCAGATTACTTTTCTAGATTGCTTAAGTTATGTTTTAGTATTTTGTATGAAACATTCAACAGCCTACACTTTTTGTTTTCAATTGATCATAAGGACTCTTTGTTGGCGATATAACATTTGAAATAGTATCGATAGCAAAGAGGATAGAAATGTTTTTTTTCTGTACAAAGAATATATAATTTTATGCATGCTCCACATCAAACTAAAACCAATGATTGAATTGAAAAGGCCATCTTATACAAGATGACAATTTATTAAAGAAACATGAAAAATATTATCATCAGAAATATTTTGAAAAGCTCATCATAAGATGGCTAATTCTGCATCAGTATTAGAACAAAATACAAATTGTATGACAATTTACATCCTTAGGTGGGTATTCGACAGAATTACGCCGAAAAGTATTGATAGAATTACTCCGAAATAGAACAAAATACAAATTGAATGACAATTTACATCATGAGTGGATATTTGGCAGAATTACCCAAAACCGTATTACATGTAAAAGGGTGGAATGAGGGTGGGCTTCGAAATAGCTTAATTTTAGATTTAGTTCTATATGCGTAAAAACAAAATTGCGATGATGAAAAAAAAAAATTTTCAAGTGAAGAAAAGTAAACAGCCAATCATCGACCAGCAAGTGCTGTATGCTCTGGGGCCCCCAACGGGATAAAAAGGGCCCCATAAAGGGACATATCCCAAACAGAATAAAATTACAAGACAATGTATGTGTTACAGCATAAAATCAGCTATTTGCATAGCTTGCATATATACAATATTTTGTAGTTATTTTTTATGGGATGACGTATTAACAGATAGATAAAACAGACTATCGAAGACTTATTTAAATGTAAATTGTATACAAAGTATGCTCATGACATATACAGTAAATGTAAACATTACGGTGTTTGATTTGATTGTATGGTAGTTTTAACGAACCCGTTAGGTTTTTTTGTACAACATGTAACCCAACATTAAAATTTGATGAGATGTTCATTTTCATTGAATATTATCGTATTCTGGGTCATACATGTAATAGAACAAAAGATGCATCGTGATGATGTCACTAATAACTGATTTGGTACACTTCAAACGCTATATCCTCCCCGTATGACGTCACAATAAACTGTTGTCTCTTTGGGTGGTACACAATAGCCATTGGTCGAGTTATTTTATGCAGTCTGTTTAGCACTACTCTGCCCTTCTGTCCGTCAGGTGATATCTTAATCAGGTTCTGGGATTTATATCCACAAACGTACAAATTGTCATCGTGATCCAAACACATTCCTCTCGGGTCAACAAGACGGCTGTTTTCATACCTAAACAATTCATTTCCATCAAGCGTCCGACACAGGATGTTGTCGCCATCTTTATGAAAGAACTTCCGTTGTAGGGACGACGTTGCTATATACGTATTACCACCGGTCTTGGGTATAGTATCTATGGTAACGCCATCCAAAGTAACCATGGAAACAGCTGACCTTGACCCTGCGAATATGACGTCATTTAATACCGACATACACCGGACGTCTACAGGCACTCTTATTTTGTCTTTAATTACGAGGTCCTCATGATTGAGCTGACAGCGTAATACCATACTTCTACAGAGAACAACGTAAACTTCCCCTTCTCCGCTCCCCTTGGTGACGTCATACGGCCAGCCGTCGACTGGAATGTGTCGCACATAGTTATAATTGTCGTCAAACAAAATAAGTTTCTTATTGTTATAATCTGACAGGAGTAGTCTCCCGTCATCAAGAAAACAACCACCAGTTAACATTGGCATCTCCGCCCCGAACAGGAACCAGGACAACCTCCGGTAATAAAGAGCGTTGCTCTGAACATCCTTTACTTTCGTCACCAGGTTACCAAACCGTTTCCTTTTCTCTTCTGCCATTTCATGGTTTCTGTGTTATATTTCTGTTCAGACGTCCTGGTCTGTCAGTATCTAGGACGGACACCGGTATATAGATGGCCTATCATACGGAAGCACATGTCTCGACACACGATAGTACGGGTGTTATCGCCATCACTCAGTATGTACAGCTTGTTTTGTTTATAGAAGATAGACATAACTCGAACAATTGTCACAATCGTCTATTATAAATACAAGGACGTCGTAAAATCATTGTGTGGTATTTCAGTAACAGGAAGGAATAACAACTCTTGTGGATATTAGAGGAAAAAGACAAAACATTAATATGAAGCTATATTAAATGAAAATGAACAAGGCATGGTATAATTATATCTCTGTGTTATCGGATAACAATTTCTTGGTGTATTTAGAGTTCATCTAAATATACATTGAGGGATTGGTGACATATCATATGTGTCAGTTACACAACCGATAATACGATCGTAAAATGTATCCATCTATCTTATCTACAGGTTTATAAAGCTGTATTGGACATCAGGTGCGGAAACACCATACATGTACCTCTTTAATGTCAACACTTTTCTCTGAGGACATTGACATACCGGTGTTTTGTTGATCGATATTAAAACGATTTATATAAAAGGTGTACATTGATAAGATATCAGGTTTGAATATAAACACTTTCTAATAATTTGTGCTGGAGTTATAACCCTTGATTCAAGCCAATTTCCTAGCGCTGCAGATTTAATTTTTTCGATGTATTTTAAATGAATGTTTTAGCATACATGGACATTTCAATCGGAAAATTCATGATCTAATTTTAATGTTTGCCGGAGAAACTTCCATTTTGCCTTATTTCGTTTCACTATATAATGTCTTCACCATGACAAACATGTAAGACAGATATATTCAGATGAACCTTTATTGTGTAATGTTGGTTCGTGTTGCATTCATAAATCCTTATTCACAATTTAGATAACGTTTTTACAAAAATGCATCATGTTTTTGTATTGTCAAGCGGTTATTGGAGAGACATTGAAACACTTTGTTTCCTCATGGTATACTTCCTTATCTGTCCTTCTTCGTCATATGCTAGAGATAACCCCCCAATTTTCAATGTAAAAAAAAGCAAAGTTAAATCACACATAGAACACCGAACAAGGTAGCATCATAATTAGTATATAGGTACAATATTAAGTATTACCCATGTTACCCAATAATCTGTTTTTTGAGCCGAAGGTTTCTTTGTAATCAGTAAGATTTGCTTATGTTGTGTCAGAAAGACGGGAAACATAAAAAATAATGATGAGGTAGATAGAAGATATGAGACGATATACCTTACGAATTTTAGATTTCGTACAGCCACTGCAACACACTGCTTCAGTTTTAGCTGATCTGTGTCACTGCTACTCCAATACTCGCACAGTCCCGTTTATTGCTACAAAGACGCGTTGAAGCCAAAAAATGCGTTGATGCTTTCAGTATATATTTGTTATATTCTTATCGGTCCATCAACACTGTAAACTGCATAAGTGTTCACAAAAGGTAAGCAAAATGGGAACCATAAACGTACACACAACATCAAACAAATATCATATGTGAAATGAAATATCTCTGGTCTGCTGTGGCAACAAATTCTGTTCACATAGAGTGTTTAAAGGGACCAAACTCCTAGCTGTTCTCTTAACGAAAGCCAGTATTGTTAAACCGGTGCTGTAAAAAGTCAACATTTCAGTAATTTTGACAATTCTATAAACCCGGCTACGGACATACACATAAACACACCTTATCACGGATACGTCAGTTATGGCAAATCCTTAAACACAACACAAAAAATGCAATGTTTACTTGTTATAAGAGTCAAATCAAAGGGCCAAAGGCCCTGAGAAACGTCAGGGTCTGAGGTTATATAATAAGAAACTTAAAGTTGGATTTTATAGTCAGTTACATTTGTATCAGATGAAATGTCTTAATCTGGTTATTCCTATTCAATATATATTCAAGAAAACGTGTAGAACATATTTATCTGCTGACAACTTTCCAATAGCTGAGTATAGTTCTTTCCCTATTTCTTTAATGTTTGTGGAAGATTATTGATATACTCCTGAATCAGTAAAGCTGCTTGTAAACTTTTAAAAAAATCAATTGAACGACAAATTGGTCTATTAACAGAATATGTTGTACAACCAAAGATAAAATCCAAGATGTACACAGCCTAAGTTTTTTTATCTATACTATAAGATGTTAATTAGGCCTAGCAAACATCTACTTTATGACCCCTAGTAACATACATGTATTTTTTACTCCGATAGAAAATTGGGGTCGCAATGTCCGACGAGACATATCTAGTTTTGACATCGACGCGACATACAAATGAATATGAAACTGCGAACGGTCGTTGGTTTAGTTACATTAGATATAACCGCCATTTTGCCGATTAGTGATGGGTCACGTGACAGCTGAAGTTATCTCGTGGAATGCTCGGGTGCATTTGACTACGTAAATAGGGTTGGTTTTAGGCTTATATGAAATGTTCCTGCATATGAACTCAGGATGAACATATGAGTCTAAGACATGTGGATAGTTTCTCTGTGAATGCATGTAAATTTCCACGACGATCAAACTGATAGTTTTACTTTCGTTTTCAAGGCAGGATCGAGACAGAACTACGTACTCCTACGCCAACAAAATTGCATATACTGACGAGGAAAATGTTTATATTTATACTCTAAAATAGTCTAAAACACTAAACATTCATATTTCATTTGAAATAATTGCAGTAAACACGGTCTACATCAGTTAAATCGTGTCAATAATTGCTATCAAAATTGGAACTATATTAGGCTGCGAATGTACATCTGTATATCATTTGTATGACAGAAACAGGAAGTTGTTAGCCGGAAACATATGTGTCACTAACAACATTTTCCTACCACGACTATAACGGCAGGTGCCAAAGGCATCCTGATGTTAATAACGGTTTAAATCTTTGAATCAGTCAAACATTCTGTCATTCTCTATGAAGGGACATCGGGATCACTCGTCAAATTATACTTATTGCAGATAGACGTTCGAATACCAACGGGACCGCGATGGCCTAATGGTTAAGGTGTCCCGATATTTACCGTGTTCTGGTAAGATTCTGGTTTACAACACCGGCCGCGTTGTCTTTCTGGTCGAGTAGTTTTCAGGCCCAACGGGTGGCTACTATTTTTCGGGCTGTACACGTGCCTCATTATTCGATCAAATGTGTTGAAGTTCATTATAAAGTTGTTCATAATGCGATAGTTACGGGACAGAAACTTCTAAGGTACGGTATTTCGGATTCGACTGTTTGTCCGGTTTGTCAGACAGAGTCAGAAGATTGATTTCATATGTTTGTATACTACCCAGAGCTATCACATTTAAAACATTTTATGGTTGAAATATTGGAGAATCTATTTTCGAAAGTAGGTCCTGATAATGTTAGCTCACTAAATTATGAAAGACTTATCAAACTGGGTTTTAGTGAGAAATGGAAATACGTGAATTGGTATTTTGTTAATTTCATTCTTAATGCGGCGAGATTCTGTATTTATAAGCGTAAGAATATGATGCTCAGTGAAGGAAATGTTCCAATGTTGCGATTTTTTCAATTTACCGAGAAAAAAATCATAACTTATATTTTCACATGATATCGCGATCGGGATAACATGAAGTTTTTTAAAGATATATTTTGTAAACGAAAAAAGAATGGTGTCTACCAATTTTGACGGTGTTACTGTCAGTTTTTGAGTATGTCACCTGCTATCATTCATGTTGAAAGCTTAATATCTGTGATTATACTGCCTGGCAAAAAATCATTATGCATTTTATCTTTGTTTGAACTGTGAGGAACCTCAGAGGTCCCAACCCCTGAGGCCCTATGTCTGGGATATTACAATTTTATTTTTAAGATAAAAAAGGTGTCCTGACACTTTAGCACTAGCTCTTCACCTCGGGAATGCGAGTTCGAAGCCCAAGTGGGGCAGCCGCCTGGTAGGCCGGTGGTTTTTCTTCGGGTACTCCGGCTTTATTTTACCTCCAAAACCTGGGACGTCCTTAAATGACATTGACTGTTAATAAGACGTTAAACAAAATAGGTAAAGTTCGTATATCACAACTAGCATTGAATTGTTTTCGCGAAGTTTTGATGGCTAAACTCCATCGCCTTCATCTGACAAATGACCAGCAAACATCTGTACATCTACAACTATTTTTGAATTTTACGTTACTAGTGGTTTCAAAGGTGCTGATAGGATTAGTCAAACTCTTGTGTGATAATTTACATATTTCCGTGTGATTTATAGTTTAGTCACAGATAAATTCTATATACGAACATTTATTCACATTCTTACCAACCTGAGGAAAGTGTCTTTTTTTCTATTTACGCCTGCGGCTAACATATTTGTCAATGATTTTTTTTAATTAACTTCTAGACATTTAAATTGTTTAATCAATTTTCGCATGAGCTTTAGTAAAACGTTTATGAAGATATATGAAAGCGCTCAAATCGATTCTGTACTTTTCTCCCATTCAATTGATTTACACAAACTTTTAGGATATTTATTGAGTGTGTTTTATAGTAGCTTGTGAGCTTTTGATTTTCTTTGCGAATCTTTTACACAGCATGCGTCTACTTTGAAAATCATTATCTAAGCAATATGTTAACATATATATATATAACTTATTTAGATTGATGGCACACAGGCAATAATCAGCCGAACCGAAGTTCTTTGTCTACATATTTTGTTACAAGCAAACCCACTTGAGAATTAAACGATATGTATTCATCTTTGTTAATCGTATTTTGGAATGTCAACTGGAAATTTCTCAGGCGGACCCGCAAAACGCATTCTCGATAGCAAACTATCAATACTTCACCGCTAATTGTACTTCTGTATAGGTATAAACACTTTATGTGCATTTGTCAGTAAATACAATTCAATAATACGATACGGCTCTCATATTTGTCAAAGTAGATGTTATAATAATGCAAATCAATAAAACTTCCATTTTGTATCACTTTGTTTATAACAGAAATACTGTGTAGTACGGAAGCGTATTAGGGCCACTATAAAAAAAAGTTAAATCGTACGTACGGATTACTAATTCGTACGTACGATTTACTAATTCGTACGTACGGATTACTAATCCGTACGTACGATTTACTACTTCGTACGCACGGATTACTAATTCGTACGTACGATTTACTAATTCGTACGTACGAACGTACGATTTACTAATTAATTCGTACGATTTACTAATTCCAGAGACATATACAAGAGAGATAAGTAACATCGCTATTCATTCGTGACCAATCAAGCATATCCCTTATCGAGAGCGTCTTGTCCCCTATCAAACACACGCGAGCACAGGTAAATCGGGCTTTGCGCATGTGTGTATTGATGTACTGGAACTTATTCGACATGTTCTGGTTAATCCGCCATTACGTCAGACCAAAACATCGTCAATTTTCAATACACACAAAAAGCACATGGTTTTAATTAGGCCACTACAAAAGTTACTACATAATCCAAAAACTATAATACTTATAGGATATAGTCTTGATGATTATGTACACTGTTGTCATTAATCCGTATTTTCGAAAACCCTATAGGTTAATTGGAGATTCCCGCCGATCTTCCCTGTGGTGTGCTTGACTTTCATACTGAAAATACGAACACTTTGACAGCAAATGTGATATATTTCATATTGATGACACTTCTGCACTTTGCTATTAATGAAATTAAAGCACATCATTGGATCTTGGTTATGATTTCAAATAGAAATTATCGATAATTTTGTGTCTGGTTTTCAAGTTTTCTCCATTATGGCATCAGGAGAAGACTGAACAGAGTGACCGCAATGGATTGTGGGAAGGTCAGGGGCCACCACGTAGACATAAGGGCAAATAGAGAGCTGCCAATCTCTCTATATATGTCTCTGCTAATTCATACGTACGAATTAGTAATCCGCACGTACGAATTAGTAAATCGTACGTACGAATTAGTAATCCGTACGTACGAATTAGTCCGTACTACGACAGCGTATTATGGCCCACATAAAAAAAAATTAAATCGTACGTACGAATTAGTAATCCGTACGTACGAATTAGTAAATCGTACGTACGATTTAATTTTTTTTTTATATTGGCCCTAATACGCTGCCGTAGTGTAGGATACTTCAATCTTTGCTAATGTTTTATAGATGTCGTGTGAGAGGCTCATTTTTAAACGTCCTATTGGTTAAGGTGCCCAGGAGACAGTGATGAACGTATGACATCGGCGCCTAATAGGCCAAGGTTGTTGCTGAGGTTTTTGATGGGGAGGTGTTCTAAATACTTGTTAAAGCCGGAGGTTTCATATCGATCTATCGCATACAATGAACCATTTACCATTGAACTGGTTTAACAATCTTCAAGAGAAAGTTTCAACAGAACACGTTTAAAACATATTTTCGAAACTGTTAAAGCAAAATGTTAAACTCAAATCTGTTGGTCTGTACCACAAGGTTTGACATATTTTTACATATAGTGTCCTAACATATTTTTACATATAGTGTCCTAACAGATTTTTACATATAGTATCCTAACATATTTTTATATATAGTGTCCTAACAGATTTTAACATACATGTATTTCGTTTGTTTGATCCCCATTTTTATCGCATATAGTATCCTAACATATTTTTATATATAGTGTCCTAACAGATTTTAACATACATGTATTTCGTTTGTTTGATCCCCATTTTTATCGCATTTTTGAGCAGCTACAGAGAGATCTGGACTATATATACATGAACGATTCATGAGAGGAAAGTATTCTAATTAAGCTGTCTAAGAGCAGGTTGCAGAGAGTTCTGGACTTTTGAGCGATTCAAGAGAGGAAAGTACTCTTTAGCGATTTAAGAGCAGGTTGCAGAGAGATCTGGACTCCTGAGCGATTCAAGAGAGGAAGTACTAATTGAGCTATTTATGAGCAGCTACAGAGAGATCTGGACTATATATACATGTACATGAACGATTCATGAGAGGAAAGTATTCTAATTAAGCTGTCTAAGAGCAGGTTGCAGAGAGTTCTGGACTTTTGAGCGATTCAAGAGAGGAAAGTACTCTTTAGCGATTTAAGAGCAGGTTGCAGAGAGATCTGGACTCCTGAACGATTCAAGAGAGGAAAGTACTATTAAGTGATTTAAGAGCAGGCTGCATAGAGATCCTGAACTCTTGTGCGTTTCAAGAGAAGATAACTCTAGCGATAAAAGTGTAGGCGAAAAACTCTTGCGTTATTCAAGAGACACCAATAAATGATCAAAACACCCAAACTCTAGAGAGAATCAAGATGGAATGATACAAATTATTACAATTAAAACCAACTACATTCTTAACTTAGTTATTAACTATAAGGTATAAGTTGTAGAATTCCTCTAGGAATAAGCCTAAAATTGAACTTAATATATATAAAGGGACAATAATTTCGGAGTGACATACATTTATCACTGTGAGTGAGGGCCTCCATAACTAGTCTGTACTAAGAAAAGCAGCCAAAAAACAGTGTGACGACAAATGTAAAAGAATAAATTTTAAAAGACACCGGATGTACAATGAGGTGCTGCGAGCCGGCTGCCCCAACCTGAATCAGGGAGGTAGGTTTATCCAATGCTCAGACCAGCTGGCCAGGTGTTGTCTCACCATGCGGCCTAATTACCCCTAGCAAAAGAGCCCGAAACAAGTTAATAAACATAATAAAAGTAAACACATATTATAAAAACAACATATACACATGAAAAGTACATACATGTATAATAAAAACAAACAACAGGATATAAATATTAAAAAGGTATTATGCACATTTATATACAAACATCAATGAAGAAACTGCAAATGCTTAAAGGTGAAGGTGGGGCGGATGGCGGATGATGAAAAAAAACACTGCTGCTACGAATAATCAAGCTGCCCAAGACTGAATGCAGGGGGCGCTACCCCTATAATGTAATTTCATTGGTCAACCAGGTCACATGATGGATATGCGCGGGGTTAGAAATAGGTACTTATTTGCATAAAGACTGCGACAAGGTTTTTCAATGTTGTGTATTAACACATATTTAGTAAACCAAATCTACATATTAGATAGCCGGTGGTTTGCCTGGACAACCAAAGGCACTGAATCACGTTGCACACATGTATAATACGACATTACTATTTCTCCCTTATCAACCGCAATTAGGAACGTACGCAGTGCGCCAGCTCAAATAGGTGTCCTTTTAACTGTTGTTCCTTGATCTCTACAAATAAGGTATGTGACTGAAATTTCTTTTCTATAAAAGTAGTAAATATGAACGTATTTTGAACATGCAGATAATCAAGATGTCCACGATAACGTACAAATACATGAACATCATTTGGACGACGACAACTATAGAAATAACAATAATCATATATGGTACAAGAAAATAATAACAATAACAATAATTGTTCAAAACAGATCATTCGTTGGTAATCAATTATTGATATTCTTCAGTTATCGATTTTTGATTGATGATGAAATTTAATCGGTTATTCGGTTACTGATTGACTAAGGATAGGTTGATGGTTGATCTTCTGCTGTCGAGTGCTCGAAGAAGTTGGACCTTTAGCTGAGAAAGTCGTAAGGGCTGCACTGTAAAAGATCGTTTATAGTTGCGATGTTGGTTATACCAGATCTGCGTACTCAAGTTATGCACATTAGTCATACTAGTTCGCACATATTAAATTTATCTCCAATATTCTTAAGGCAGTAAGTCGATTTGTTAATCATAAAGGTTTCCTGGATGTCGTCAGATCCTCTTTGAAATGGAGTGATAATAAGGATCTGAAATAGATTGTGACATCACATTAAATGAAGAGCACTAACGACTAAGATATCAACAGCGATATTTTCAGTAAATTCAGATGGTGTGTTTTAATCGGAAAGGAATTACTTACCACTTTTCTGACTATGGATATCATTTTATATAATCACTCATGTTACAAAGATAACATCCCTAGGTGACTTATTCAATTCCATTGGGGTGGACAACCTAGGGGCCCGAAAGGCAGTGCCAAAATGGGTCCATTTAGGAATGAATATACTTACTAAATATGGGTTTAGATGCACAGATAATATGCACATTAGGTAACTTTTGATTTAAATAACCAGATGAGTGATACAGGTCATCTGGGCCTCTTGTTCAATCATGAGAATTTGGCAGCGGGCACAATATTATTTCTTACGCCCTATATAGCTACATGTACCTACAGGGGAGAAAAATGAGTAAAGAAGCATCGACAAGTCCTCGTTGCACATTAAAACAAAATTGTTTAACGGCTTGTCGACTTCTATAGCCATTTTGACCAGCATATGCCGTAAATGAAATTATAATAAATGTTGGATTAAAGTCCAGTTATACAATTATCTATACATGACCTCTTCATTGGTCAACTATAAGGCGGCAGCGTACTGACAAACAAATTATAATTACCAAATGCAAGAAAATTGACAACAATAAATTTAATACTAATACCATCCCAGAGAACTACAAGGCCCTTGGCCTCTTGTTTTATTAAGGATGGTGCTGATACGTAAACGCCGTCACTATCAACTCCCCAGAGAAAATCAAGGACCTGTTGGAGTGTTGTAGATGTGTTCGTGCTGACAGGACTGCCAACATTAATATACAAACGCCAGTGTTTTCATGGGCGACGGACTACATGCATGCGGTGATAGACCGTAAAGTAAATCAAATTAAATCGAACACATCTTACCTTAGGGAGTTATTGGACCGAACTGTTACCACAAGTGTCCGTGCAGTGTCCTCTGGTCATCCTTATTAGTCTCGCTACTAACTGCTCAGTGGCGCGTTTTCTCATCGTTACAATTATACGGATGAATTGATGCCAAGTAGCGATAAGAGGGGCATCTTTGTCGTGTCTGTAGTGTAATATCGGACTATCTTTTAGAGTCAATGTCACCACAAATCAGTATTGATGTAGAAAAGACAATGCTATTCCTGGTAAAATTATTGACATCACTCACAAGTATAATTCAGATTTTATTGTAGACACGTTTCTTAGTGATGCCACGATAAGTTTTAGAAAAAAAAATATAGATAGAATTGATGATGCATGCAATGCAATAGATCCAGGAATGAAACAACATGGTATTCTCGTTGATAGTCGCTGTTACTTGAATGTGTTATTTTAATATAACATTATGCGCGTTAACAATTCTATACTTACGGATTTTTTTTGATTTTTTGTTTTTTTTGGGGAAGGGGGGGCGGGGGCGTCAGAATTTGACGGATTATTAAGTTATAAAGTTGGATGCCTGTCACACTCTGTTGTACTTTACAGAGCGGTATTTTGAAGGGGTTTTTCAAAAAATGTATATCCCTTTTTCTCTATATACATTATTTAAGACCCAATCTCGTTATTTTATCGGATGGCTCTGAAAGTTGGTTGGTTATATAATCATGATTACATAACTTCTAAAGGCTGTTTAAGATTTTTTGGCATTTGATTATTAGTTATTTTCTATTTTCAATCTTTGAATGGATCTGAATGAAATATAATCAAGGTAGCATTGTAATTTTAGTATTATAAGCCTTTTTTTCTAACGATGTTGTATATTTTAAGTGCCATCTAAAAAGCAAATCCAGTGATATTTTCACAAGCCTATCAATCTCTTCTATGGTGCAATTTTACAAAAGTAACTTTATCAATTGTATTTTTCATGGAAAACCAGGAGTTTTGCCCCTAACATGTAATTTGCTAAGCTGTTTGTAAATTGCGGCAAAACATGCGAAAAATTAATGTTCCATGAGAACATAATTAGTTCGGCGGTTCACATAATCAAAAGATCACAAAAAAGCAACAACAAAAACACACAAAAAATTGTTATGCTCGCAAGTGTTCACAGCACGAATTAGGAGCATTAGTTTGACCAAATTCGACTCTATTGATAGCATAAAAAATGATTTTATTTTGACCTTGAAAAGGGCTGCTCAGCAACGGTAATATCCAACGTTAAAGACTGATGTCAACACGCGAAAATGTATAATTTGAAATGACAAAAGTGATCGTATGTTGTTTGATCTTTTATAACAGAGACAATGTTCAGATAGTCCAGTCCAACAGTTTGGTTTTATTAACGATTTGAAATAGAAGATCTGTTATGTTAATGAAAGGCATACCGTTTAGTGTGCAGATTAAAACAGTCCAATTCCACGTGATTTACGGTTAATGACTAATTGCCTGGTATGCCCTGAGACTGATTTACCAGACAAAGTTTTGTACAAGCGTATACCTTTCAAAAGTAACAAGTACTATCAGACTCTTTGTATTGACAATGTTAAATCAGCTTTGTCACGTGTTGTTGATACTACAACAAGGATCAGAATATTGACTATTTTAAGCGCATTGAATTCTTCATACAATTGCGACTATTGTAATTCTAACGTTGAGCATCACTGGCGCAAAGAAGGGTCGTATATGGATTAAGAGTAATTGTTATGAAATACATATATCAATTGATTATAAACTTAATTGTCGTAGTGGGTTGAATTTTGATTGGAAGTACTTAGTTGATTGTAAATGCTAATGCTATATCAATGCACTTTTTGACGCAAAATCTAGACATTAAAGCTGACAGTGCAAGTTAAAAAGCATCCAATTGAGATTAAAAAAAAATAATACATGTACAGATTTCCAAAAATCGTCTCCGAGACATCCCTCAATTATGGTTGTGTCGTATGTAAGGACGGGCAGACATTTTTGTTTTTTGTAATGCGTAGATACGAGCCGCTATAAAAGCGCGTGCGTTCATTGAGACAAGTATCAGTCTATCGATACACGCGCATAGCGACACATCTCTCCATTATACATAGTATACGTTCTCAATACAAACGCAAATGAGTTTTTGTTCACATTACGGAACTTGAATATGGAATTTGAAGAGGTAACTTTATATATATATACATATATATTTTATTTTACAATAAAAGAGAGAAAAGAAAGTATTGACAACACAAACTATTTGGGCCCCAACAAAACATGTACCTAATGAAATTATAAACAGAGTAAATATGAGTAAATTCCTACCTGAGTCTTTCCAGTGGGATATGCAGCAAGAACAACTTTACAACTGTTACATCATTTCATCCATAGTTTCCATCGAAATATTTTCCGTGTCTTCGTACAAATGTATTATTTGTGCACGTACCATAACGCAATTAAAACGTGATAAAACCGCACAACAGCCCTAGTGTAGTGTAGACATTAGGAAAACATCCGAGGAGTGCTAGTGTAGGATACGAGTAAAAATCGGAACTCCTCGGACTGTTTACTTGTTATGAAAATGGCTGCACCCACGAAAAACACGTGAGAAGATACATAGAGTATTTGGGATAAATTCGTTATGCATTTTCAAGCATTTATTTTGAGACTTTATTTTCAACAAGATTTGAAAGATAATTGAGAGACACTGACCATCTTTCTACTCAAGTTACAGGTAAGTGCTTCTGTTCGGTGTCGTTCGCGAATACAGTTGTAGGTCACGTGGTGTACAGATATAGTATAGAAGATACAGATGTGTCACCGTGAACACCTGAGGTTAGAGTGAATGCGAGTGTGACGAAGCACGTTCTTTTTATAGCAGCGGCGGCTTGGTTGTATCCACGCATAACAAAAAAGAAAAATGTCTGCCCGTCCTTAGATACGACACTACCATAACTGGGGATTGTCTCGGAAACGATTTTTGGAAATCTGTACAGGTATTTTTTTTTTTTATTTCAATTGGATGTTTTTTAACTTGCACTGTCAGCTTTAAAATAACTATACATATAGTGGGAGTCTTAAGTTGGTTCCGAGTTCCGTTTAAACCCCAAACATGAGGTACCAGGGTACCGCAGCATTTTTAGCCTGTGACTAGTGTAAAGGGAGGAGTTAAGGGCAGGCTGCTAGGGCTTGGATCCACACTGCAAATTAATTTTAGACACAGAGCTGATAACAATACAGGATACACATGTATAAACAAAGCACCATTGTCCTACCTTACCGCTATCGTTGATGAAGTAAATTTCCAGTTTGTTTTCAATATGGTCACATATAAATCACTATAATAAACACTGACACTGGTATCTTGTTAAATGTAAAATTTGTAATAAATATTTCATACACAACTTTTTCATCTAGCTGGTATACATACATGTATGCCCATCCACAGAACCAATATGTATTCACGAAAATTGTATGTTTTCCTTTTGTGGACGGAGAACCCTAACATTTGTAGAGGTGTTTTTATGTCTTCAAATATAGTTTGCCTTGATGTAATTGGCCTATCAACATGCCCATTCCAGTCTAGAATCGAAAGATTGATTCTCATTTTGTAAGAGCATTCATTAAATACAATCCGTTTGCCATGGTACTGTAGGAGGGAATTGTTGAATGATCCCACGTAGTGTGTGTCTTTACAATAACAGTAATCTTCTGCATTTTGGTATATTTGTAATTTTAAAAGGAAATTTTTCAACATTTTTTTCAGCCTCTGGAGACCTAATAGTATTTTTCGTGCTTTCATAGCTTGGATCAGATTTGCATCTTGATTTTTTGTCACATGCTTTATGATTTCCTTTGTAGTGCTAAGAAATGTTGGAAATGTTTTGTCTTAGCATTTTGTATACACCAGTATAGGTGTGTTCGTATAGATGCTGCTTTGTCAGAGAGTTCGTTGTGCCATGTTTTCCCGTGATTCTTCCTTGTTCCCTGTGTTATTTTCTTTGCCGCTCTTCCTATGCTTTTTGTCATGTGCCAAGTGTCATTGCAGTTCTGTGTATCCCCTCTGTCCTCCCGAACGTATTTAATAACAGAAGCATAATTGTCACGAGCGTGGTGTTTTACAGGTACTTGTTCTTCATCTAAATAGTTGTATATCTTCCTGACACCAATAAGTTCATGTCGCTGACTGCAAGAATCATCTTTTTTATTGATTGTTTCAATTTTTAGCACTTTGTGTGTTAAACCTCCCAAGCATAGAACATCCGTGAATTTTGAATTTCGCCGCCAGCAGTGCCTTGCATCAGTCATGATGCCAATACCATCTTCCATATCGGAAGCAACAGAAAATGCCATTTCCTCGTGGAGGGCGTCTTCCAGTGCTTTTTTAGACAATTATATTCACAATTGGTGCATAGCTATCCTGTAAATCTGACACATATTTTTCTCCCATCGTTTCAAGATCTGCTCCTTTACAAAATGTATCAAACTGGGCAGGTAACATGCCAGATGAGAAATAGCCATGCGCTAACTTCAGGTTACCGAAGAGCTTTCCTCCTTCCACATATGGGGATGAATACCAGTTCAATGTATGCCCTTCACTGCATCTCATGATGAATTTGCTGACATGCCTAAACTTTTCTTCTATTTTCACTTTTATTTCACTGGAACAACTTTGCTGATGATTCTCATTTTTTTGGAGAAAATTGGCAATTGCTGAAGGTGTTGCCACAAATATACTTACTTTCATTAAGAGCATTTTCCATCTCAAGATATTGATACGATGACGGTACTTCAGATGATGTTGATGTAGAGCATATATTGTCTCTTGTGGACCTTAATTTCAAGTTGTTTTCTATGTAAAAGTCCAAAACAGTGTTCAGGAGATCTTTTTGTCCCAATGTTAGATATCTTCCCTTCTCCTAACTTCATTTTTATTGTATCCATTTTGTTGAAAATGTGGCGCTTTTCTGCTTCATCATTACACATGAGCTCAAATCGGGTTCGCACTTTAGTTGACAGCTGTTCTTTTCTTTTCTTATTTCTTTTCTGTTGATCTGTAGGATTGTCAGTTGGTCTCTATTTCCTTTGGTTCATTTCTCGATTGAGTTCTCTGATTCTACTTGATTCTGCCATTTTGACAATAACAGGAATGCATAAAACTAGATGGAAAATAGTAAGTATAGTTGGACAATGCCATTTCAAAGTCTTTATTTCCCCTCAAAATCACACTAATATCATATGCTATCTTTGTCATTTTTCAGTTTCAAAAATGTTTAGACAATATGTTTCAAATTATTATTAAGAATTAAATTGCAAAATAATTATAAGCGAAATTGGTTACATTCAAGGTACCTTCCCTATCCTCATAATGGAATAGGTCCCCGCCAAAAACAAGGAGTGTAGTGATGGTGGAGATGATGACCCCAGTACTGCTGAAGAAAACCACCTGTGTAGCCATCCAGAGGAATGTCCACACTGCCTATGCTACCCATATGTCGAACACACTAATCAGTCATGGCTAGGCAGGGGTCAGTGTGCCAGAGAGGGAAACAATTTAGTTAGGAAATCTAAATTCAAGAAATTCTGGAAAATGCTATCTGATCGAGGTGTGCGGAGAGATCCACGCTATTTGGAAAGAAAGACAGTAGCATTACGCAGGCAAACGGATAATGAAGAAATTGTTTGGATTGGATCAGTGAGAGAATTAATGCCATCTTGTTTGATTGAAAAAGGCAGAACTTTATACCCTTATTTACCAGGTGTACCATATTTAGATCATAAATGGTACTAAATAAAACAATAGCTTAATTGACTTTCACAGTGTTTTGGATACATAGTTCAAACATCTTCTACAATGCTCTCCTCTAAAGGTAAGCCATGCTTAGATTT
The DNA here is from genome assembly GCF_902652985.1 of Pecten maximus. Classification (NCBI taxonomy): domain Eukaryota; kingdom Metazoa; phylum Mollusca; class Bivalvia; order Pectinida; family Pectinidae; genus Pecten; species Pecten maximus. The sequence continues at coordinate 16,200,554 of NC_047029.1, forward strand.
CCCGCTTTCTTGCATGTAAATATTACCTTTGACCCTGTCAATCGAAACCACTCAACACAACACAAAGCTGAAATTCAAATATATTTCTCTACATTACACACATTAACATTTCTAATTTTCATTCTGTATGTAACTACCAGTTAGATGAATGTATGTGACAAATTCCATTACAAACTAATTGATAAATCTACTGTTATCCAGTGATTTTTAAGCTGAAGCAGGGGTCTGCTTTATTTTGAAATTGCCACGTCCATTATTAAAATCTCGTGAGATCTCGAGCTATTTATAGGGCAGCTCCCCCTTTACGATAAACGGGACTACTATGTGTCAGCTTTACGGGGTTTGGTCCCAGTTCCGTTTAAGAAAAACTTAACTACTAACGTCACACGACCCCATTTGGTACAATTTTTACACATTTATTCTAATATAGAAAATACTCACGTGAGAATTTCAAATTAATGTTGATATTTTACTAAGACAGCCTTTAGTACTTCCAACTGCATGATGAAAAACTAAATAGTACGTGATAGCTATTTATAGATCCGCTTTTTTTGTGTTACGTAACTTCCGGTCTGGAGCATGCAGAGAGGACCACATTTGGTACAAAGTGGTGAGACATCGATTTTTTCAATTATTTCCCAAAATATCATCAATAATGTGAGCGATTGCGATGGTAATACATATATTATTACTTATCACATCAGTATTTTTCCAAAATATCAGTCATTTGTGTATAAATACCATAGCTTAAAATACAAATATCTCGGCCCGTATTTCCCGTATTTTTTTCCATTGAGCTCGAGTCTACGTGGTTTCATTGAACGATGTTTTGTGACAAATATCATAAATGCACATGTATGTACAGTGGTTTCACAACTTTTTATAAGTGGAAATACATTATACTTCTTTTAGGATGATGAAAATTGCATAAAAAATAAAATTATAAATAATAGATTACTAAATTAGAATATTGAAGCAAGGGGCACTTGTCGATGTCAGGAGGTATGTAGAATGGTCCTACTGCTAATCTATGCTGCTATATATATCCAGTGAGGACATTCCTACTAGCCGTCGGGCAGCTCAGATATATGTCTACAGGATACATATTGAACCACAGGGACGTTACAATATAATATTATAAGTATGCATAAAATGTATAGGGGTCATATCAGAGACCTATATCTCTGGGTCATATCTATAGCACAAGTGTTATTCTCGCAACATAACACGAATAAGATTTAACAAGATATCACAGTTCATGTAAAAATGTCAACAAATTAATTTGAATATAATTAGATTGATCACTTACATCATAGAGGAAGTTAGGATAAAATGAAAGATATTGAATTGTTGAATAAATGTACTAGTAATTCTCACAGGTGTGATTAAAGAAATAGTTATAATACTATTGTAATGTACATGTATATATAGATTATATGCTAAAACATTAATTTAGTGTGAGTTAAGAACATTCAATCAACAGAAGTGAAATTAAAAGTTAACCATATTGTTTCTCAACTTGCAAGGCACATTTGGCAACACCAGGATGAATCTGATGCCTTCCTCATTTCAAATGTGCGGTACACTCTGGGTGGCAAACAATATGCATGCAAGGACTTTTTACAGAAGTAGCATGTCACCCACTATATTTCTTCCTCTATCGGAGAAACAAATTGGTGATACTTGACATATAAGCATGCTGTGTCCCTCTGGGGTTGTACCATCCTGGCCAAGAGCCTTAATTGTCAAGTGTTGGAAATACAATTTAGCTCAATATCTGACTGAACACAAGGACTGTGACTGGTGTCCTGACTACATTCATGCTCTTCATGATTGAGGCAGTCCTGGTAAAACCAGCAGCCACATTATGTACCAGCGTATCTAACCCAAAGGATATCTTCCTCCTCATCATTACATTGATCCCTGATGTTGCAAATTTTGCATGTAAATATTTCTTCTGCAAATTCATTGCATTTGTTCTGTAGATGAAAGATTAAATTATGAGTTAAACCATAGCCGTGTTGTTATTTGTGTGTAAAAAGGTTCTAACTAACAAAACAGAGCCTTTACTGCTCAACTCCCCTGGCAGCAATGTTAACTTAGGAAGCCACTTTATCTGTCCCTAATTGTCCTGTTACATGTAACAATCAAAAGTAATTACAATAGAGTGACCGATCGCCATCTGCAGAGGTGTTTGTTCCCTCAACCCCACTGGTGACAGCTAGCCATTCAACCATGGCCTAGACAACAAGAATGGTCAGTTAGTAATTAAATCATTAAGACCAACAAAAGAGGATAAAGCAATAGTTATGTCAGTCATAATTGGTTTACTTACAAAAACAACCGAATGCAAATCTGACAGAACAGCATGAGAGTTCCGAGTGTCTTTGTATACACTATAGTTATTGACTGAACCAGAAATGGGTATTTATTAAATTAAATCCCAACATGGATTTCAAAAAATATATCTCAAAATAAACGCTTAGGATTAAAATTATCACAGAAAAATTCTCTTTAATTTTAAAGGGTCAATGTTGTAATAGAAAAGATATTTCAAACCTTTTTTAATATTGATGATTAATGAAAATGGTTTTAATAAGAATTATCTTTACATTTTTTCTATGTTGAGTGTTTGTCTGAATAGACATTCATTATAGGATGATATTGTGAAGATTTTTTTATACTATTGGCTTCCTATAAATTATTAAAACTATCAACTTCTGAAGTTCAGTGTTTTCAGTGTGATAAATAATTGAAAATTAATTAGGCATTTGTCTTTTATTCATTTGTTTTATTGTTTAAATATAATAAATCAGGAGATATATGGTAGTGTACAGTGATCAGATTTGGTTTGTTTCTTTGTTTATAAGGGACATAACTTGTTGAACATTTATATGAAGGACACCTCTCTATAAAGGACACTTGTCTCTTAAGTGTCCTTTATACACAGGTTCGACTTGTACATTGGGTTTTCATTCATTAAAACTAATGATAAATAATATGTTAGAATATGTTGCATACTCCGGCAAGATCTTGTTCAATATAATATGTTGATCAATTTTATCACTTAGCCTAGCCGGCCTGTTCATGCATGTGTTACAGTCATGCCATAAGTAAGGACATAAAGACTGAAACAAAAGGGTGGGCTTGGTATTTTATAAATGGGGTATTTTTCAGATAAAAAAAAAATGGGTTCATAAGAATAATTTGAATGGAGAAAAAAATTTGGGAGTCCCAGAGTGTTTTAGGTGTTAATAATCAGCTTGGTGGGAATGGGTGAATGTAAAAAATATATATATATATTCATGTCATAAATATTATTTTGATTTGTATTAATTTTTTCTTCATGATAATATTGATAATGATAATGTATATCATTGAAAGGAAATGGTGAATTACTTTTTCTCCAATGTATAGAGGATATTTCCCATTTATGCATGTTAAAAGTATTAGAAGGATTATTATAAATTAAATTATGTATTGAATTATTTCGCTTCAGTGTTCAGTGAATGCCCCTTTATGTTAAGTATTCATAGTAAAAGGGAAATAACTCTTAATAAAGGCCTTAAACAATCCGGACTTATCGTTGATCAAGCACATGTGAGAGTGTATTAGAGATCAACTTCCGACATGCGCACAAATAGTTTTACTGCAATGGCGAAGCGGGGGAAGTTCGAATTGCAGGTACAGCACACTGAAAATGGGTGTATGTTCACTTTATAAGGCAAGTACCTGTGTTATACGACCAACGAAGACTTTTAGGACTATAAGAAATCATTTGGAGTGATAAATGTGCCGGAAAACATTTCAAAAGTTGATATAATACTGTCGTCGAAAGGCAAACTATGCACAAAACGGATGTTTTCCTATAACTTGCCCATTTCAATATCTTGTATTAAGCAAGCTGGATCGCTGCATACCTCAAAATTGACGTTGAAATGACCGTTTATGTTTACATTTTGACGCCATAAAATCTTAGGTCATGGAATGGACATGCGAGGATTTGAGAGCCATTTTATCAAATTTTGTACCAAATGGGGTCTTGTACCAAATGGGGTCCTGTGACGTTATGTATAAGCTAGACGGGATTTGGTCCAAGTTCCGAGTTCCGTTTAAGATAAACGGAACTAGGAACCAGTTCCGAGTTCCTTTTAAGAAAATATTCTATGCGTTTTATCTCAATTTGAGATTCGAATCTGAAGAAGAAAAAATATATGTGTCAATGGGCGCAAAGGCGGTTATGAGTCACGTATAAAAACGGAACTTGGTCCTAGTTCCCAGTTCCGTTTAAGGAAAACGGAACTAGGAACCAATTTCGAGTTCCATTTAAAATAAAAACCTGTTCCGTTTAAGCTTCAAGGGATGAGGATAAAGTTCCCAGCTCTGTTCAAGAAAATGTTGTTTGTACGTCATCTCAATAGGAACACTGAGTCTGGATCAAAATAAGTTTCGTTTAAAAAATATTATTTGTATTTCTGAGTTCCGTTTTAACTATATTGAAATCGTATCCAATTCCCAGTTCCGTTCAAGTTATACGGAACTAGGAACCAGTTTGAGTCGAGGAAGGGACCGGAGTGCCAGAGACAATTACCTACATCAGACACAGTACATGACAACTTCATAATGATAGGCATAAACATATGCTTCAAGACAAATACATTTGATTGAATTTGAAAGAGAGCCCTGTTACACAACGGATCTGATAAAATGTTAACTTTAAGAAGGCAATGTTTATCAATTCTCCTAATAACCGATTCAATTCAACAACAATGCTTCAAAACTTAAGTATTAATTCAAATTGAATTCTTTTACATTCTATTCACATGTATACTCTGTCCATTTACCTCCTGAAGATTAAGGAAATCTTATGATCAATTGTGAAACTGTACATAGCGCTGTTAAGCCGGAATCATAATTGGACTAAATTGACCAGCTCAATGCTCGTTTCAAATGCAAAGTGATAAAGTTGTAAAACATGGTAACAACATTTTACTTTTCTATTCTGAAAACAAAGATAATGTCTTGTTATTAGTCGTGGCCAACAGTATTAAAATAATGCTGATCAAACTATCGGCGGATGGTGCTTCGATCACAAAAACAATATTGACATCATTAATCTATATATTGATATCATTTAATCACAATACTGTAAGTGATATAATTAATTTGAATTCATGATATCAAGAATTTTATAGCATTTAGTGATATTACTCATTCGAATGTGGGATATCATTAATTCTTCTGTAACATGTTTGATGTGGATCCTCGCGTTAATTAATGTTATTACCAAAGTCCCTCGGACTGATATGGTGGTCGCGGGATAATACCGGGACGATCTAGAAATACACATGTTCAGATGGTATTCGCTTTTAGGATATTATTTGATTAATAGAATAAGCGATGTGAATGAATCGAATTAATGTTGTAGATAATTAGTTCGAATTCCTGATATATATATAATCAAACAAGGTCTATTTGTAACGGGAGTGTACGGAAAATCCACAAAGCGCCAGACATAAATGTTGCGGTTGAGGTAACAGTCTTTAAATACAACTCACACGAAATGCCATCTTAATTGGACTGTGTTGAAATTTTGACCAATCAGATCTTACGGCGGCCATTTCGAGTTAGAGGACGCGCAGTAAAAGGTTTTCGTTTGCGTTCCCTCGAAATTCTTACATACTAGTGGTGACACCTAAAGGAGTGTCACAGAAAAAAATGAAGTGTAGTGATGGGCGATCACTCTGTTTGAGCACGAAAGATGGATAAAATAAATAAATTCCCTTCCTTTAGCAATACTACATTCACTTGCACTTAATTTCCTCTCTTTCACTTAATCTCATTTAAAACCCTCAGTTACGTTTACAAATTAATACTGGCGTGAGGAAATTGATGGTTTTTGGGTTACCAGTGAAATAATCCCCACAATTCTACAGTTTTCTTGAATATGACACTTTAATTAATTATGAGACATCAATTTGCATCTATCCAAGCATCAGTTGAGGGCTTTTTGTGTGTTGCTCGATGAGGAGACCCAGCATCAAAACAATCTAAGTTCAGCTTAGGAACATATGCACTTGCAGTATTGTAATCGATGAATAGTGATGACATACTATCAAAGTTTAAAAAAATGTCATGCATCATTCGACGTCAAAATCACCCCCCCCCCCCCCCCCCCCCCCCCCGGTTATACAAGTCTATAACAAACACTGATAGATTGAGACTCTGTTTCAGGTGACCGATGGAGCTCCTGCTGTAATAAATCAAATTTTAATTTACGCATACCGTATGTTATTGTGAAATCTGTTGAAAATAAAGGTTTTATAAAAAAGCGAGGGGGGCTTCCAGTTTCTTTGTTTCCATGGATACTGTTACTGGTAAACAGGGCGGGTAAAATAAACCCGGATTAAGTTTATAGAGATTGTGCGATACCCAATCAGTTATTTTGGGTTTGCTATAACAAAATAAATTATTTTTTCAAATTTCACTACATTATAATCAATCTTTATATCATGACCAGATATGAGTGAATGATCAACCCTTTTTCAACCCAAATGACAAATTAGGTGTTGAGGAAGTTTTAAAATAGTTTTATGTGATTTTGAGCACTAGTTAATGTAGATGAGCTCATATTAAACTGCCCACTACAGGTTTCGAGCTAGCAACCCAGAGGTGGAGCGCTAGTGATAAAGTGTTGGGACACCTTAGCCACTCGGTGACCGCGGCCCCTCAATAATTAATAATTAACAAACTACCTCAATTGTACCAAAGAAGTTCAGATTATGGGAAAATGTGTTTCTTTATATCTAAATAGCTTGAAATTGAGAGAATAGTTCTACAATATGAAATGGAAACCATATTTTATGCAAAGTCTCAAAAATATTTTAATTAAGTTTTTCTTAAGTAAAACATAAAGGATGATTACTTGCGATCTGAATCCTACAATTACAATTCTTCTTATTTGTCACAGTTGCAATTGTTAAATACATTGTATGTAAAAATTGAAGAAAATGGTGTGATCCCAATATCAAAATAGCTTGAAATTGAGAGTTCTTCAATATGAAATCAAAACAAGATTTTATGTGAAGTTTCAAAATTCTAAATTTGTTTCTTCAGAACAAAGAGGGAAATTAACTGCGGTCTTTGGCCAACAATTTAGAACATGCTTCCTAATATAAACTTTTGCCTATGGCTGTGTTGGCCTTAAAATAGAAGCATATAAACTGTATACGCTAGTACCTGTCTTACTGTATTTACGGTGGCTGGGAGAGGATATTACATAAGGATAAACACATTTTCTATCTCGATCGATCGACTTATCTTGATCGATCGACTTATCAACTCGATCGATCGACTTATTATCTCGATCGATCGACTTATCTTGATCGATCGACTTATCAACTCGATCGATCGACTTATTATCTCGATCGATCGACTTTATTATCTCGATCGATCGACTTAATATCTTGATAGATCGACTTAATTATCTCGATCAATCGACCTAATTATCTCGATCGATTTATTAAATCGAGGATCCCTGACCTCAACACGTGTGTTACAGTTTTCTTTGGACATCCGGTATCTGTGCTGGCGCGATGGTAATTATGCATCCCGCCATGTTTAGAATACTTATATTTCGTACGGATTGATCTATGCAATTCAGTAGCATTCACATACCTAATGTACCTAATGTAATACACCACAACCCGTTTTACACACGAGACTATGATTTGTAGAATGTAATGTGGAGTTTGCCACTTTGCTTTTAACATTCTACACATCAAAGTATTATGTGTAGAATGTACACGAACTGTTTTCCCTTTTGTTACCAGTATTTCAGAGATAACTGACGTGTGATAAAAACACATCTTCGATTGTGTAAAAAGCACGCAAATTTCCGTTGAATAGTAAATAGGAAGTTATGTCAGTGATGACAACAAGGAGAAGCCAGTTATTGCCATGGACTAGATATGCCACTTTTGTGAAAAGGTGCTAAAGTAAACAACTTTGTTTTGACCCATCAACTGTATAAATATTTCACTTTCAAATTATTCAAATTTATTCATTTTAGAACTATTTGGCACGTCTTTTTGGATTATATAAGCTTAGTTACAATTTTAAATATACATGCATCCGTAGACGATGAAGGATTATTCTTGTAATTTCGAATTCAAACTCGAAAAATCAAGAAGAGAAATATTAGGAATATATTCCAGTGGATGGTATTACAAATGTTTATAAATTGGACCAAACCGGCGTCAAATCTTAATGTATGATTCCTTCTAAAAACAACCTTTTCATGTTATTTCTAATTTCACGCGACAAACTAGAATCAAAATGAACATTTCGTACGCGTTGATTATGTTAATAATTTCTAGAATGTAAAACAGATATATACCAACCCCATTTCTGATCATGATTGTCCTTTTTGTTCTTTGTTTTTATCGAAATCAGAGTCTCAACAAAACTTCCTCCAAACACAAAACTCGTGAAACTCGCTAGTACGACTTAGTGCTAACCCACCATATCGAAGTTTACGTCTGCAAAGGACTGTATCATGATTGATTGATTCAAATATAGTTTATGGCAACTTATCAACGCCCTTTCCCAAAACAAATACAACACTACAATATTTGGCAAAAAAAAAAGAGAGTAAAGTTTACCAATTTTTTGTAACATCTTTGTAACATTATTATCTGATTTGTCAAAAGGAGGAAGTACTATACAAACAAATATCATTCATTTTACAATCTTTTGCCTGTTTTTATAAACTTGTGCATATTTTTGAATATGATTAAATCTTTTAATTTTGACGAACAAGCTTTATTCAGCACAGGTAACTGTGTACGCACATAATGTACATAAACACTATATGTGTCTATGCATATTATGTGCGTACACAGTTACATACATAAACAAACTTGCATGTGCATATGTAAATACACGTAGACATGCATTTCGACCCATAACACATACACACATGCGTAGATGTACATTGCATGCAATCATAACCCACACACATGCACATATACATGCACACTCATGCGAAGATGTACATTGCACGCAATCACACACCCACACACATGCATGCACCCATGTAAACACATGCGCAAAAATGCCCACAAATAAGTACACAAATAGGTCATTCATGTTTGACATGTTGTTTTCTTTGAATAATTGTCAGTATACAATTTGGAATTTTTTTCTGATACAGTACAAAGTGAAATTGATTAAGTAGTATACATGCAGTATACATTATGGAATTTAAGGCTTACATGATATATAGTATGCAAAAGTTTATTATAAGACAACATTAGCGTATCAGATATATTCTTCGCATGTCATGCGGACATGTATGCGTATTTACTTATGCATGCCAGTATATGCCAATATGCATTATACACTCTCGTACAGAGATATCCATTTAGATATATATAGACGAATAATATAATGTAAAACAAATACATGAATAAACAAGAAGCTTCTCACACTCTAGAGAATAATGTTTTAAAGATGGATAAATGACAATATTTTTGGTTCTGCTTTTTTGTAACATTATCTTGTTCTTAGTCATCTAGGTTCAGTATGACCTAGCAAAAAACAAACAAAAACAAACAAGTGTGGTTCGGTGAATTTTCAGAATATGCATGACGAATGAATAGATGGGAGGAATATATTAAGTCGTAATTATGAGATAACTCAGTCGTATTTACGACATACTAAGTCGTAATTACAAAATCGATTAAACATACAAAATACAATGATTACTTCATGTGCATCGTCGGAAACCCACAAGATACCGCTCTTACGTTTGTATCCCGCGGACCATAATGACCGCATCACCTCGCTCTCCCGCATAGAAGTCTATTCGGAGATTTCGCCAAATCAGAGTGGTCAATCGTTTTGTCGATGCGCTCGGTTAGATAACCTACCAATATAGCGGCTTACAGTGTTGAAAAGAGATTTAATATCAGCAGCTTAAAAGAGTTTCAGAAAAAGGCAATTGACGCTTTATCTTTCGGTTAAAACGGATGACGGGGCGAACGTCTGGTGTATCATCCCTTTCAGCGTATGCGGTGTTGGAGATATCCCCGTCGGTTGGCTACTATTTTGCCAAAACGAGATTGCTCCATTGTTGTGACCCACGGTATACAAACGTAACGAAGAGCGGTATGTTGTGGGTTTCCGTAAGTCATTATAATATAGATTGGATAGGACTCACGAGACCAGGCCGTCGAGGGAAGCCGGAGTACCCCGAGAGGAATCACTGACCTATGGTCAGTACCTGGCGACTGCCCGACGTGCGTTTCGAACTCGTGACCAAGAGGTTTGAGGTGCAAGTGATACAATGTCCTATTTTTGTAGATATAACCGTCAACAGTATGTGTCACTAGGACGATACTGTAATAAGTTTACATGATCGCTTTATTTGTTTACAGTCTACTCTAGTTTCGCTTAACTATTTGGCATCTTGTATATATTTCAAGCGAATGTAGCAGACGACTGTGATGACCTTTACGAGTTTTTGACCTCCAGGATAGGAGAACAGCGAACATTGCAGATTAAGGAAGAAAACGTAGGTATCACATTTGCTGTTCTAGCTTACCTTGGCCAGCTCATTTACCTAAGAATTAGAACTAATCATTTGCTTCATGTCTCCTCTGATAAATGGCGTTTTTATTTGATTTGCTAATACATTACTGAAGAAGCTTGGTGTCATCCACTATAATATGAACGCATTTTAGGCCTACAATGTGCCCTTTCTGTCATTTCAGATTGATGCAGCCACGCTTTTGATGATGAGCGATGATCAGTTAACGCGGTACTTCCCCAGACATGGCGACAGACTGGCAACCATCCAGTTCTATAGAGGAATCAATGAAAGTATACAAAAGCCACTGCATGGAAAGCGATATAAAAATAACGGAAAGACCATCTACTAGAAAAGCTACGAAAACAGTTTCGGCGAAATGACGACGACGACAAGCCGCATCACGACACGCCAGAGTATCACAATACCTCTCGTCGTGGAAGACAGAAAGCATCGCGAATGATTGAGGTTGGGTGGCTATACTTTGACTCTGAGGTTGGTGCTTATAAGCAGGTCAGGGCAAAGAAAGGTGGTGGTACCCGACATATATCTGTTTTGAAGTCAGTCAGAAAGATTGACATTAACTAGCAACTAGCAACGGAGATGTATTTTCCAGACGGAATATCATCTCGAGGGAAACTTTCCGACTTCTCAGTGGCACTAGAGGACTTTAAGGAGTCTGATATCGACGAAGAACTTACCTTGGCAGACATGTATAAACAAAGCAACATGCAAACGATGCGATTCTATCTCGCAACTCGAAAAGAGACCGTTTTGACTTTTTCAGGCCGTGACGATGATGATGATATGAGCTGTACGATCTCGGCAGGACATTCAACGTCCTCGCTTCAATCAAAACCACCTCAAGAACTGCGGTCGCAGCATTAGGCGAACTTCACCCCAACTAATACCCCAACTGCAGCATTAGGCGCACCTGTTTGCGCCATACCAGCGACGCCTACCTTCACGAGTACTCAAATTGCAGCATTAGGTGCACCTGTAGCTACATCCATGGCTAGTACTGTCACTGAAGCATTTGACTCACCTGTAGCCGCCCGACAAGCGCGACAAGCGGCGTCCATCTCCACTAGTACTCCAACTACAGCATTAGACGGGCATGTTCGCGAAATTGCTCAAGCTCGTTCTCCTTCCACGCAAACGACCGTCTTCCTGTCTCCAATAGTCGGCCAATCAGATGACACAAATGCCCCATCGAGCCAGCTTTTCGATACTATAATACCAATCCATACCAAAGCGTTTATTGATATCCCAGATGAAGTTGACCAAGACATTGATGAAAGTGGAAAGATTCAATTCGGCCCTGTAATAGATGGCAACTTGCAGTTAGACGCAAGCCAGCCATTGCAAATTGCAAGCAAATTATGAGGAAGAGTCTCGAGAAATAATAATCAGAAAAGCATTCTGTCTGAAGGATGTCATTGCAGCCTTTTACGATTCCAAACTTGTGTCAAAGAGACTGAGTTTCCATTGGAAGAGGGACAATGGTGTGCTGGAAAATGCAGTAGGCAATGGCGTTTACAGAGATAGATGTAATTTTGAGAGGAGATATACTCGTAGTGTACTGAAGGTCTTCTCTGTAAGGTACTCCACTTACATCATGACTTTCAAGAAGAAAGGTGGAAATCAGTGGCGAGTGTTTATCTAGTTGGGTGGAGGGAATTTAAGTATATCCCTCACCCACTTGTGGCTCCTTTTATGGAGTATGCTATATATGGCAAGACGTTCACCTCACTCACAGAATCGTTCCTGAACTACCTCAATACTGACGAACGGGAGGTACGGCGCTGACGACATTTGATGTAGACCAAGTAGATGATCTGATAGATGTTCTTGATAAGTACAAATGCATAAAGAAAATATTCACCCGGTAATTGAGGACATACCATCAACTCAATTGATACAAACACCGATGTTCGTAATCAACTGTTGGAACCCGGAAATAACGCCGATGGCCTTTCAAAGTCACGATGCATTCATTGCACTGACACCAACAACAAACACTGTCAAGAAATATCTAATCATCACAGAGAAACTTCAAACTGAGCCATCCATGAAGTATCTCCAGAAGTTCGTTGGAGGACTGGACGATCGCCTTTTGAGACGGTTCCTAAGGTACTGCACAGGTGCTGATCTCTATCTTGGAAACAAAATCACTGTGAATCCGATTTTTGTCGGAACAGGTGCCAACCGTCGACCGATAAGCCATACATGTAGCCATGAACTCGACCTACCCATGGAATATGAAAGCTTCCCCGAATTCAGGGACGAATTTACAAACTTACTAAATTCCAACGATTGGGATATGGAATATTCATAATAACTGAAGAAGTTGACCCAAGTCACATAATACCACTTATTTTTTAGAGGCAAAATGTGCCTGCGTTCAGTTATATTTGTAATTTTTGTTAAGACTTACGATCACACTACCATGCAATTTTGTACAGTCTGACTCTTTACCGAAATGATTCTGCACTATATCAAAACGTATTTCTTTTTATTTCAATAAACCTTTAATGTTCCAGATAATTGTGTTTATTTGACGACGTCATGGAAGGTATGACACATATAAAGTGTTCATTATAGTGCGTATTTTACCTGATTTCGTTTAGTAATTATGTAATATTGAATTTGGCGATTAATTTGAATTCATATTCAAAGTGTCTCGCAAATTAACGCCAACTCCAATTAATCTGGAGTTGCCAGTTACTGTCTGCTTCTAATTCGGCGAGGACAATAAACTAAAACAATATATAATGACAGGTACATAGAACACAGCTTCAAGCATTTGCTTAATTCATTTAGTCAATTGCAAGAATAGGAAATTGTGAAAGATTTGTTATGACATAGGGCAGCGTCCATCGTCCGTACGTCCGTCCGTCAACTTTTCATTTTTCAATAATTTACGCCGAAATTAGTCAAAAACATCTTTTTAGGAAAGGGAACAGATTTTGCATAACTGGTGACACTGACCCCCTTGGGACCGGGCCCAATAGGTGAAATAGAGGTAACGCCTTTTAAATCGCTACTTGTTTAACTTGGATTTGGTTGTGATCTCACACTTTAACAATAATTTCTGCAAGTAATCCTTTTAACAGCGCAACGTCCACAAGCCTTCTCAGAGCACGGTATAAAAGAATTGCCTCATCTGGATTGTTAGGCATAGATGGACCATATTCGTTCATTAGTATGCGGCACAAATCGTACATATCCCTATCACAGGGAATTTCAGACTTGAAGACGCACTCTTGCCGACAAAGCTCCATCTTCCTGTCCTGAATAGGGCGAGGGTGATTTTCAGCATCAAACTGCACCGGGACGTATTACAATATGAGTGGTCTTCTGTGGAGTAGAGGAGCATTGATGTACTTTCTGATTTTGTGCGAGTTCCAAATTGTGAACACCTCATCCAAATTCTTGCTGAAATAAAGGTTAAAGGTAAAATATAATGTAATTCAAATAATCAAACGACAATAGCATTTCTTGCTGAATTAGTGGCATTCGTCACGAAAACCTCTACCATTTTCAATGTTAGAAAAACGAACAAAAGCAATGGATGGAAACTGTATAGTGAAAGCTTTATAAGCTTGAAAAAATGGCTGACTTACACTGTCACAGATAAGTGTTAATTGACGATTCTCGAACACTTTTTTATGTTCCCGCCATGAAATGGGGGCATACAGTGTTACCCATATTCGTCCCGTCGTGTCCCGTCCCATGGTAATGTCACCAGCTAATCTCTGCAACTACCGTTGTGATTCTCATCAAACTGGGCGGCGGGGGCATTTATGTTTCACAGACATTTCTAGCTTTAAACTGCATTGAGCCCAAATGTATCTTTTAGGGCAACCGAAATACAAATTGTCATTCTTGTTTGTTTAAGCATTTAACGTCTGTAAGATTGTGTTTATAGGTAATACTAATGTCATATGGATGCAAGAACGTCAATCAGAAGGACACAGTCTCGCGTAGGACGTCAAGATTAATCATGTGGCACCCAGATTCCATTTACAATGACTATAATTTAATTCTGACGAACGTTAAACAGTTAAATTTGCATTTTGAATATTAACTAAGAACATATAAGTATTTCAATATATAAAGAAGTGTTTTTCTTTGTATGCAAATACAATGGAATTAATCATATTAACATAAAGGGATGACGTTAAGCTAATCAATGTGTTATCGGAAGCAATGTATAAAGCATTAATGTAAAGTAGATCCACATGACGTCATGTTATTGTCATTTGGTCTATGATTTTTCTCATATACGTTGAAATAGTTATAAACTATAAGGTGCGGTAAGTTCATTTCACCATTAACAATGATATACAATACATGTACGTCTAAATTCATGACGTCATGTCCTATCATGATTACGCTTTCTAAACGAATGGCGCTACCCCATTGTGATTTGCAACATAGCGATTGCAAGCTGCCATTCCCTATCCCATGTGCGAACAATTTACCACGAGGATCACCTTATAAAGTACTTTTTAGAAGGTGAGAAATATGAGTATTTGTCGTCCTTCTTACCTGCACTTATGCCATAAAGCAGAATCGCACAAACTCTTTGTCTTTCTGGTCTCCACTGAAATATCCTTGTCCTTAAATGTCCTTAAAAAGGGCCATCCAATATGCTGTATTTTCCGTTCGCAACATACCCCAAAACGACACGATCCTCTGATATGCGGTACTACTGCCATATTGAAAACAACGTTCATCGTTCGCATTGACATCGTCCTCTCGGAGAAATGTTTGTGTGTACTCTACATGTCCATTTCTGTTCCACGGTCCGTTCTAACAATTTTCGGACAACCCCCTTGTTTCTCCATAGTTTTAAGGACATACCCGCCAATTACGACAGGGTCACTGCTCGTCTTGTAGGCCTCAAGCCAAAGAATGTACCTAGAGACTCTGTCGGCACATCCATTGATACATATACCGTAAGGTTTGAGCTTGCCATATGAATCAATATGCCAAACACCATTCGGCCCTTTTACGCTGTACCTCCGTCTAACAAGTCTTCAACGCCTTCAAAGTGCCACTCCTTCAGGATCAAGATGTTTCAAAATAAGTCGTATTGTATCTCTGCTCACAACTAAACCATTTGTTATACACTTCTGGTGCATAAACCTGTAGCCATGAAGCTTGCCAGCCGCAGTTATTTGTTTTCTTACAAAGTCAACCACGCTATCGAAATCGGAAAACTCCTTCCGTCGATACAACTGAAGCCTTGAGAGAACCCGGCGCAGATGTTTTACACTAACAATATAATCGAATCTATAATTAAGGACAGCACACATTTCTGCTTGACTAAGCCCGAGATAAAATAGACATTCTACGAAGGCGTCCATGTTTAATGTGGTCTCGATTCCGTGTCACCTTTACCTTACCATTACAGAACCGATCGGATGTCCAAAGAGAACTGCGACACACGTGTTGAAGGCACGGGGCCTCGATATAATAAATCGATCGATCGAGATAATTAAGTCGATCGATCGAGATAGAAAATGTTTTTATCATGCTATGTAATGTCCTTTCCCAGCCACTGTCAGATGACATTTTGAAGAAAAACTATTTCGTAAAATAGTAATAAGTTGAAACTGATTAAAATGCAAAAGATAAAAAGAAAAGAAAAAAATACAACATGGTTCCACACCCTAAATTAGTTAATTAATTTAATGCGATGTAACAATTGCCATAAATTTAGTAAAATTTTGTCAGAACACGTTTCGTGCACATGCTTTTCTGTGGCACATGTAAGCAAAAGGTTTAAATATGTTGATATGGAATTTATGATAAAGCAACTTATAGATGCTTGAAAATTTACTAATCTATGAAATTTCAAAGTAAACTTTTTTGTAAAATTGTGATAGCTAAAACCCGGTAACTCTTTGATTTGATTTTGTCAAATAATTTTTCGTCTGATACTTTTTTTGGGGGGAAATGAATTAATTTAAAAAGATAAAAAAAAATACATGAAATATTTTTATACTCAAAGTAACTGAATTTTACTTAATGCGACATAATAATTGACAATATTTTAGCTAGATTCTTCACAACAGCTTTCTTGCATATTATTTTATTCGGTACATAAAAGTGGAAGGTTTAAATATGTTGTATGGTATTTGAGACAAACATATTTGAAAATTTACTTCATTTATTTATTAATGCAAAAGATGATATAATTTGACACTATCCTAAGAACCATCTCAATAAGGAGCAGGTCAGAGTCTTTTATTTCAACATTTAATGCATGTTTATATAAATATAACGAAGAAGGCAATACAGGTAGAAAAGGGCAGAAGGAACACCAACGAAAACAGAATGTGGAGTTTTGTCAGATGAAAAACATGTATGTGGTTTATCTGGTCTTGTCGACTTAGGTAAACTGCCTTTCTAACACACAAGTCCTTCTGCTTTCTAATGTTCGTCACATCAGCTGATCTGTGATCAAGATATAAAAAACTTTAACAAATAGGCCTATAACGACACAGTAATTTCATTAAACAAGCAAACAATTAAGAAAACAAATATTACATATTTAAACATCGTCTGTCTCTAAAACGTTAATGAACACGTAACATTTACAATAGGCCTTTCCTACTTGAAGCTTACGAGTTTAGATTTGTTATCGAAAAGAATTAAACGCTGGTCTGGGTTGATGATGAATACTGATTAACAGTGCTAGACGGAAGGAACCGCCCGGTCTTACGTCATCAAAACAGTCGGTCTATTTATAGGAAAATACCCCTGTCGAGTGGAAAAATACTGAGAAGGTCGAAAAAATAGGCCATTTTCAAAACAATCTTGTGACCATTCTGTTAAAGATATCGAAAAATTAAAAAGACGCTTTTCTTCAGGAAACATTTATCTATTAATATGTGCATTGTATATATCTCTGGATTTTTTTTTTAATTTTGAGGGCGATTTAAACAGAACCTCTTAGTCAAATGTCGAGTTTGGCATGTTTGACGCAAAATATCTCATAAATACGAATTTCCACAGGGATACCAGATACATCCAGACCTAGATCGAGCCGAATTTTAAAAAGGTTTTAAAAAAAACCATCAAAATCGTATGTGCCATTTTTGCCACCCTCAAATCGCTACAATAGCCGGCAAAATGGGCGAATTAGCCCATACTTTCATAACGTTCCGCAAGGAACGATAACAGAGTTATCCCTCCTTACCACACTCAATTCTTTACCAATTTATCAACCTCTCAGATGCCATGGCGGCCATATTGGTTGAGGGATTGTAAAAAACGAATGCAAAAAGACACATCTGCACTTGCCAAATAATATTCCTTCAAAGCTTCATCGGGATTCAACTGACTGATTCACGAATGTATCGGACAAGATTCAGGAGGAAAAATGGAAAATAATAATAATAACTCGGAACGGGTTCCTAGTTCCGTTTATCTTAAACGGTCGGTTCCGAGTTCCGTTTTACTTAAACGGAACTCGGATCTCGGAACTCTGAACCAAGTTCAGGCTCCATTTATGGCGTTGTCTTCTTGGATCGGCAATCTCGAAATGCTATTTCATTGTAGTGTCATCTCGCACATTGGGAGGATATCTCTCTCTGTCCATTATACTTTAATGCCATGGCATCTCTCCCGACTTATTACAGTAACACCGGGATGCCATGTTATAGACAAATTGACATGACATTTCTTTCATCGGGGTATGAAACAAATTTTGTTTGCAAACTGTATGAATCCGCGTAGCGGATTCTTACAGAAGTTTGCAAACAAAATTGATTTTTGAAAATGATTTTATTATTTGAAACATGTTTTATTTACAAGTTTACTGGTTTTAAATGGGATTCTTTTTCTCAAATCAATACGCAACGTCAATTGCCGTATTGTGACGTCACATTTTTCGCGCCATTCTCGGAATTTCTTTCATAGAAGAATGAAAAGAATTTTTCGACCAATCACATTTGAGTTCACACATCGAAGTGAAATCTCTCTCACATTCCTACAGGATAGTTTTATAGCCACAATAGTAGCTTTTCCCGACCTGTTGCCTGTTGACATTGAGAAATGTTGATTGCCATTGCAATCGTCTCAACCCGAGAACCAGATCAATATAATCTGTCACTTCTGTTACGTCACAGAAGTTTCGATCAGATAATAACACGTTATCGTTTATCGAGAACGTTTGTGAAATGCTTGTGCAAAAATTCATATTGTGGATTATGTTTCATTTTTAATATAATTCATAATTCAATTGTATAATCCTTGTTCTTAACAAGAAAGAAACACTATTTTTAAAAAAAAATATATCAGTGAATTCCTTTACCAAGTAAGAAATATTTTCTCAGCAAAGCAATCTTGCAAATTCAAACAAAACATTCTAAGGTCTAAAATGAACCGAATTTAGACTCAGTCAGACAAGACAGAAAACAAACATTACAGAAACAGAAAAAAAAACATTATAGAATGTCTATGATATGGATACGTTGCAGATAATTGGTTCAAATTGGAATCGGTGGCAGGGCGACGAGAAACTTTCCAAGTATCGCGTTAAATTATTTTAAACCTTAAAAGTACACGTCGTGATATGGCTGTAATCAGTGTATACACTATTCTTGACGACAGTTTCTTTTTAGGTCGGGAATTGGTTTGTAACACGAGATTCACTGTTGTTATTCTATTTGCGTCCATTACTCTCTGCCTCTTACCCTATTCCGGAACTTGGTTTGTAACACGAGAGAAACACTGTTGGGTCTATGCATGTATACCTCCTGCTGTAACATAGCACTAATACTTTAGCCCATACCTCGTCATATTGATTTAAGTTGTGTTTCGGTACAAGACGCCCCTGGCCATACATTTACTAAGCACCCCTTAGGAATTTCAAACACCTATACAGAAAGCTTCCCCGGTCGGTACCGTCCAGCATATCGGTTTTAAACAAATACAAACGGGTGAAATTTACACCTTTGGTCGGAATCTTAATCCAAACTATGACACATAACAGGGTGTACTCATTGCACTAAGTCACACTTGTTTGTGCTGTTTTGGATGTACCCGTGTCACCACGGGTATATCGTGTCGTGAGCGAGTTGCACGTGATTCCACCTGCACACATCACCACCCTGTCTACCCTGTATGTCCCATTCACTCAGCACTTAGCTGCGAAGCAGGACGGAGCTCCTGCATAGATATATTCTATATTGTCACAGTATTGCCTTCCTCTCCGGTCGCTGGTTCATATATATATATAGAAAATAAACACATTGAAACCATAAACTCGTGTCGAGTTGTATCGCCGAGCTAGAAGGGTTACAAATGGCGCCCAACGAAAGTTAGAGGTGAACCAGTGGCCCATATTGACTACGACGGAAGTCGACAATGCAGGCAAGGGGGATAACGCCGGATTACGTCCGACGGCTATAATGGCCGCATAAGTGCAGAACAGTTATTGTAAATGTAGAGAGTCGGAGCTTGCGAAGCCCTGGATGATGGCCGCTACATGACAGTGCGTTGGATGATGTACGGAGGATGGTGGTGAAGAGTATTGTTATTTCGGCGAGGTCAAGGTGGACCAGAGGACGATATTTTTTGTGAATTTAGACATTATATATATGGAAGCTGACGGGGTTGACTGAACATTGCAAGTGTATCTAACGTTATACCTCGTGTTATTCATATATTATATACCATATTCACTATTTATCGTGAGAAATTCTAGTCTAGTCATTCATTTCAGCGCCGTTGTAATTTATAATTTTTCAGACTGTCATAAATTCATAACATTCATTTACACACTGTACATTGTTAAAATATCTTTGATATTAGCTACTGACATTTACGTAAATATAACTTGTTATACATATAAATATTATTATGTTGTATATTGTGTATAGATATTATCTATCGTATTGACATATATTAATGTGTATACTGATAGGATACTTGATGTTTGGGTTTACCAGGGACCTGTGAGGGAAGCCTGTGAAGCAGTTTAGCAAATTGACATCTGTTCTCATTCATCATTTTGTATCCTGTGCACACTCCCAGCCCAGTCACTAGAGAGGAAGAGGTATTGTATGCATGTTGTGTTACAGTGTATTTTGTCTATTGAAGTTCATGTTTTATGTCTGTCCACTCCTTTTTGATTTAATGCACGAGTACACCAAACTTTTGATATAAACCATAATAATTGTGTAACTATTGTTAACTCTTATATATATCTGCTGTGAAACTAGTTGTATTGTTTATATTTTGGTCATTCATGACAAATGAGTCTAAGTAAACTTAAGAAATTTCTTGAGAAGCCTTTGAATGCACCAGATTCTCTTAAATTTACCCCAGTGTTGTTAACAAGTAGTAAGGGTTTTTCACTGAGGAACCATTTAGATATAATTGAGTGTCTGGGATACAAATTTGATTTCTATTGTAAGGCGGGTGCTAAATTTGACCAAAGTTATAGCTGGCTCACTAAAAATTTGTCAGGAATTATTGATAAACATGGCAACATTACATTGTATATTTGGTTAGGTACGTGTGATATTACTACTAAGAGAGGCCCATTCATCTCCTTGAGTCACAGTACTGATGAGGAATGTTCTGATTATTGCAAATTCCATATTGATAGATTAGTGAAATTTATATCCACATTTAGTAAGGTAAAACTTGTATTTCTAGAGATTCCGCCATATTCAATTAGGGTGTGGAATGCCTACAAAGGCCACGCAAACCCAGAGTCCTATAACCAGCAGGATGTTATTTTGGAAAATCGCATAGAGATTTTAAATAGTTATATCAAGGACATAAATTGTAGGTTAGGTGTTCATTCTTTGAATTTCAGGTGCGATTTGCTTCAGTATAAACGAGCAGGTCGTAAACCAGTCATTAATTACTCGTTGTATAAAGATGGTATACATCCCAGTCCTGTCTTAGCCAGGTTTTGGATGAAACGTTTAGTGGCTAAGGCATTTGTTGATTGCTGCTAGTTGTGTATTTATGTAGTTTTCATTTATTATACACTGCTAGGTAGGGGGCTCCCCAACCACAGTAATTAAATGGAACTTTTGTAGATTGAGTATATATGTTGAATTTCAAGTGCAGTTTTACTTGACATTCATAGTCCTGTTGTACTTTGCAGGATTTTATATTTATTTACTTTGTATATTGTATATTATTCCGTTGTATTCCAATGGCGGAAGTAGTAGGAGCACCTTCCAAAAATCCTGACAATGTCAAGGAGGAGGAAGGGGAAGAACATGTAGAATCCGAGGTCACATTGACTGAGGAGCAGTTGTTAGAGGCTCTAGCAAAACTTGGGAAGTACAGGATTACTCCTGTTACTGATGGGGGACCACCTCATATCCCTAATGCTGCTAGCACGCCTATGCATAAATTTAGTTTTGTTGGTACAAGCCAAACACATCCACCAGACCACTCTGGCCATGGTACAAGTATGTATGGCGGTAATTCTCAATATATCCCTAAGGTACCCCAGTTTTCAGGGGAAGAGCCACCTTTAAAAGGAGATGTTTCCTATGCGGAGTGGAGGTATGAGATCAGATGCCTCAATAGAGACTCTGATATAACCTCCAGCACCCTTGTGCAGGCCATTAGGAGGTCACTTCGTGGTATTGCAAGGAGGACTCTTTTAACTGTAGGTGATAAAGCCTCTCCTGTG
The DNA here is from genome assembly GCF_902652985.1 of Pecten maximus. Classification (NCBI taxonomy): domain Eukaryota; kingdom Metazoa; phylum Mollusca; class Bivalvia; order Pectinida; family Pectinidae; genus Pecten; species Pecten maximus. The sequence continues at coordinate 16,222,825 of NC_047029.1, forward strand.
GAAATCTTGGGGAAATTAGATTCTTTGTTCGGGGATATTTCCACACATGGAATGCTGATGCAGGAGTTTTTTAACTCTAGTCAGAAATCCAATGAATCTGCCACTGCATTCGGTTGCCGGTTAGAGGCTTTGCTGCAGACTGCTATAGAGAGTGGTTCTCTACATAAGTCGGCTAAAATGACCTAATGCGTCATAAGTTTTGGACTTCCCTGAGATCTGACAAACTTAAGAGTCAGACTCGTCATAAGTATGACACAATAACTAGCTTTAATGAGCTTTTAAGGGAAATTCGAATAGTGGAGAAGGAATTAAATATCTCCTCTACTGCAGGTGCAAGCCAGCCAAAAAAGGGACACCAGCATGCCATTAGTGTTGAATCTGACCCACAAATTGCTTCTGTTACTGAGATGGAAGATAAGTTTGTTAAAAAGCTAGAAAGTCTAGAGCAGAAGAACTCTCAACTTGAAAGTAAGTTGGACAAAATTTTGAACAAACTTGGTTCACAGTCCACAAGTGATAAAGCAGATGCAGGTCAAAGGTCAGGTCAGAACAAAGGTCGTGGCCGTGGAGGTTACAACAAGTCTAGAGGCCGTGGTAAGTGGAACAATAAAGGGAAAGCCAAAAATGAAGATCACCCAAACTAGATACAGTCTCTGCTAACGGCCAATCAGGGACTGAACATAAGTCAAAAGGCCAAGGTCAAGATATTTTAGATAGATTATTGGGTGTGTCGAATGAAAGTCCTGTTTTTGTCGAAGGTCAAAAGGTCAAAGCACTAATAGATAGTGGTTCGATGGTTTCTACCCTATCAGAAAAGTTTTATACAGGTCTTCAATGTAAACCTCTACTCCAGAGCTTAGACACTCTAGGATTGGATGTTACAGTAGCTAATGGTTCAACTTTGAATTATTTAGGCTATATAGAGTGTGAGGTTGAGATTCCGGCTATGGCAGAACAAGCTTTCCAGGTACTGATGCTGGTTGTACCCAACACAGAATATAACAGTACTTGTCCTGTTATCCTGGGCACCAATGTCATTCGCCTAGTTAAGAGGGCAACATTGGAGGATTCAGTAGTACCTAAAGAGTGGCAGGCTGCAGTGGATAGTATCTCCTGTTCATTCGCAGTGAGAATGTTGAGTAAGAAACCTGTCACTATTGCTCCCTATACAACTGCTGTCATAAATGGAATAGTCCGGGGTGTAGACCCGGAAATAACTGACCTAGTCACAGAGAACCAGGAGAACTCTTCGTCTCGGTATACTGTTTGCCCTCGGGTGCTGAAAATTAAGCAAAATACAGCTACTCACAAAATACCAGTGAAGCTTTGTAATATCTCAGCAAAGCCTGTGGTTTTAAACCCAAGGTCAATATTATGTACTGTTAACCAGGTACAGGTAGTAGACAATTTGGCTTCCGATCTTCCAACATCACAGGAGGAAAAGTTATCTCTACCTGAAGAACTTGGTGTGCATATTGATAAAACTAATCTCACCGAGGAACAGTTATTAAGGGTTCGCCAGGTCTTAGGTAATTGGGAACATGCATTCTCCAAAAGTCAGTTCGATTTAGGTAAAACTAATCTTATTAAACATAAGATCGAACTGTTGGACGAACGGCCCTTCAAACAGCCATATCGTAAGATACCACCTGGCATGTATGAGGAGGTTCGTCAACATATAAAGGAGATGCAGGAGGCTGGTGTGATTAGAGAGTCTAATAGTCCATTTTCCTCTAATGTCGTACTAGTACGAAAGAAGGATGGAAGTCTTAGATTCTGCATCGACTACCGGATGCTAAATTCACGTACCAGAAAGGATGCATATATGCTCCCTCGCTTTGATGATACCGTGGATACCATAAATGGTTCCCGTTATTTTTCTAAGCTAGACCTGCGTTCAGGTTATTGGCAGGTGGAGGTCGAGGAATCGGATATCGAAAAAACTGCATTCTCAGTTGGTAACCTGGGATTCTGGGAAACCAATAGAATGGGGTTTGGTCTCACCTGTGCTCCAGCTACTTTCCAACGTTTGATGGAAAAGTGCATGGGTGATATGCATCTGAAGGAATGCCTCATCTTCTTAGATGACATCCTAATATTTTCCCGTACCTTTGACGAACATCTGGACAGACTAGAGTCAGTATTCGCCAGACTCGTCCAGCACGGCTTGAAACTCAAACCATCAAAAAGCGAGTTCTTAAAAACTGAAGTGACATATCTCGGTCATGTCGTATCTGAAAATGGCATAGCTACAGATCCAGAGAAGGTATCTGCGGTCAAGACTTGGCCAGCACCTACAAACCTGAAGGAGCTGCGCCAGTTCTTGGGGTTTAGCGGGTACTATCGACGGTTTGTGAAAGACTATGCCAAGATAGTACAACCCCTGAATAAGCTTTTACAGGGTCATGACTTAACCAAGAAGGCTAACAAGTCAAAAAAGGTTGTCAAGTCAAACAAGGCTTCAAAGTCTAAGAAATCAAAGCGTACACAGAAAGCTGAGTGGACCTGGGGTGATACTCAGCAGGTGGCGTTTGATACTGTAAAGGAGAAGCTTATCAGTCCTCCTGTACTTGCGTATGCTGACTTTAGCAAACCTTTTATTTTGCATACTGATGCTAGTGGTACCGGCTTGGGCGGTGTATTGTATCAGAAGCATGAAGGTAAGGAGAGGGTCATTGCGTACGCAAGCAGAGGACTAAGACCAAGTGAGCGCAATTATCCAGCTCATAAGCTTGAGTTCCTGGCACTAAAGTGGGCTGTTACTGATAAATTTCATGATTACCTCTATGGAAATACATTTGAAGTTGTAACAGATAATAACCCTCTGACTTATGTGCTGGGTAAAGCTAAACTGGATGCCACTAGCCATAGGTGGGTAGCCGCTTTGGCTAACTACAACTTTACTTTGACATACCGAGCTGGGAGAAACAATACTGATGCAGACGGCCTCTCTCGTATATCATTCTGTAACTCTGATGTTGTTAAGGCTGTATGCCAGTCCTCAACTGTTCTAGCTCCACTGATTGACAGTGTTGCTGACCATACTAAGCTGTCCTCTCACCTGGCCAGTGAGGGTATTACATGTAAAGATGGTCTTAGCACAATTGATTGGGGGAAACAGCAGGAGGAGGATAAGGATATTGCCAGGGTTATAGACCTTAAGAGAGCCGGTTTTCATCCCAGGGGGAATAACCGGAAGGATGAGTCCCCATATGTTCAGAAAATTATGAGAACTTGGAAAAGGTTTCATCTACACGAGGGCGTGCTATACAGAACCACCTCTCTAGACGGTCAGGAGGTAAAACAGCTAGTGCTGCCAAGACAATACCACTCCCTAGCGCTGAAAGGGGTCCATGATGATGTTGGTCATCAGGGAAGGGAGAAAACTCTTTGGTTAGCTAGACAGAGGTTTTACTGGCCAGGTCTAGAAAAAGATGTAGATGACAGAGTTGAGAACTGTGGACGGTGCATAAGACGCAAAACTCCAGTAGGCCCGCGGGCTGAGCTGGTACCAATCCATACCACGAGACCGATGGAGTTAGTCTGCATGGACTTTCTCACATTGGAGCCCTCGAAGGGTGGTATTGAAAATATTCTGGTGATAACTGATCATTTTACCAGGTACGCTCAGGCTGTGCCCTGTCGGAACCAGACAGCACACACAACTGCGAAGGCACTTTATGAACATTTCATAGCCTTTTACAGTTTTCCTGAACGTCTCCATAGTGATCAGGGTCGCAACTTTGAGAGCAAAGTTATAAGAGAACTCTGTAAGATCGCAGGAGTTCAGAAAACCAGAACTACCCCCTACCATCCCATGGGAAATGGGTCAGCCGAACGGTTTAACCGTACACTTCTTGGTATGCTGGCTACCCTTGAGGAGCACCAGAAAGTGGACTGGAAGTCTTATGTAGCGCCATTAGTCCAAGCCTATAATGCTTCACGGAGCGATGCCACCGGTTTCTCACCACATTTTTTAATGTTCGGTTGGCATCCTCGCCTGTCTGTGGATGTTTTCCTTGGAACAGACCCTTGTGAACAAGGGGCGACAGACCATGCCTCGTACGTCAGTAAGCTTAGAGATAGGATGAAATATGCCTACAAGGTTGCTGGTACTGAGGCCGCCAAGGTGTCTGCACGCAATAAAAGTCGTTATGACAGGTCGATTCGGGAGTCAAAACTCGAAATAGGAGATCGTGTCCTTGTAAGGAAGGTCGGTCTAAAGGGAAAGAACAAATTGGCAGATAGATGGGAACAGGAACCCTACAAGGTTATCAATAGGCCTAGTAGTGATATTCCTGTATACGAGGTACAACTTGAGACCGGGAAGGGACGTAAACGGACCCTACACCGGAATATGTTGATGTACTTCAATGCTATGCCCATAGATGTCCCCATCGAGGAGAGCCGCTGCAAAGCAAGGTCATCCAAGCCAACTCCCCCTAACCCAATCGACATGTCCTCTGGATCGGAGAGTTCTGAAGTATCAGAATCCGATGAGGAACCTGTACAGCGACAAATTTCCAGGAAACGTCCAGAGAGAAAACCCCATACCCTGACCGGTACTGCCCCGAAACCTATATCCATTGAGGTCACAGATCACGATGAGGGTGTCAGTGTAGTGGAACTTGGAGACACCAGTGTAGAACTGGGTGATATTACCAGTGATCCAACAGTCTCAGATATCGGTGATCTTGAGGGAAGTTCCCTCATAGCACCAACACAGAGCCCACCAGTGGTTCGACAGTCCACTAGAACACGTAAACCACCGGATAGGTACGGTCATTGGGTACTCTCTCAACAGGCTGAGCTGATGAGATCTGGTGATCATGAAATATTCGTGTAGAATTCTAAATTGTGATAATTTTATCTTGGTTTTATCCTTAACTTGTTTTATAAAATATGTCTCCTATTCGCCTGTGAGTAGGTAGGGGGCTCCCCAACCACTCAATATCAGGTGTTGTAGGTAAATCTAGTTTGTATTTTATCACTAAGTTGTTTTATAGATGTTACATATATTGTTCTTACCAGAACAACTTTCTACAGGTACATATAGACTCAATGAGATTGGCCTTGTGAATTTGTGGTAACCTTTCCGGGTGAACTTAAACCATCTCACCCAAATATGTAGTAAATCTCCTTGTCTTTTGTAAAAGAGTACAAGTTATCATATGGTTGATATAAGTGCCTTATTGCCTTGGGTACTGAGTCTGTGCGCCTAAACTTCATTGTTACTAGTACAATGTTGTGACACACTGTCTATAGGTATATCTCATTAACTTGGAATATGTATTCCTATAGTCAGTGTGGCTTTAACCCTTGATGTAGATAACCAGTATAGTATGACAACACTGGGTACATCCTGGGAATGTCGGGTGTCATTCAAGGAAAGGGGGGGAATATGTAACAGGGTGTACTCATTGCACTAAGTCACACTTGTTTGTGCTGTTTTGGATGTACCCGTGTCACCACGGGTATATCGTGTCGTGAGCGAGTTGCACGTGATTCCACCTGCACACATCACCACCCTGTCTACCCTGTATGTCCCATTCACTCAGCACTTAGCTGCGAAGCAGGACGGAGCTCCTGCATAGATATATTCTATATTGTCACAGTATTGCCTTCCTCTCCGGTCGCTGGTTCATATATATATATAGAAAATAAACACATTGAAACCATAAACTCGTGTCGAGTTGTATCGCCGAGCTAGAAGGGTTACACATACATACACAATTCAGTGTCGCCCTTGGTAAAGTCTGTATGAAAAAAAACTGCAGTGTGGTTTTGGACACTAAACGAACGATAATTCGAGTGAGTGTAAAATTACACTGGCCTTGTACTGCCTCTTATTACTTGAAGTGCTTATTGGTGTATTTTGTTTAACGTCCAATTAACAGCCAGTGTCATTTAAGGACGTGCCTGGTTTTGGAGGTGGAGGAAAGCTGGAGTGCCCGGAGAAAAAAAACCAACCGAACTACGATCAATATCAGGCAACTGCCCCACGTAGGTTTCTAACCCGCAACCTAAAGCTGGATGGTTAGTGGTTAAGTGTCGGGACACCTTAACCACTCTGCCACCACAATAAGTGTATCTATGCAGACATATATTTTATGTGTATTTTCCTCGTTGTATCGATTTTAAGCTAGAATTACGGTTTAATTTCAATGTCGGCATTCTCGGTTGCTATTCTATCACGTTCGATCTCACAAACCTTAACGATGTATTGTAGTTCGATGTCTTAGATCGTATTGCCCTGTATACATATAACTCAAAGGTTACTGTTTTGTCTAGTTACTTTATTCGATTTTGTCGTGGCCTGGTCTGAAAGACTTCTTTTCCAGCTTCTGTAATCCGAGTGTGACAGGGCGATAAATTTGATATGAGACAGCGACAGAGTAGGGGAGAGAGAAACAGACTGGCATGTATGTATGTCCAATTGATGAGTCTGGACATTGTCCTAGGTACCTCACTGAGTGTCAAGAGAGGTCACATTTTAAATGAATTGTCAGATCGTTAAGTATAATAAAGGGGAACTTATCATTAGACTGTTTAGATTAGGCTATGTTTAAAATGAATTAATGCATGAAATTGTTCTATCGGATGAGGAATGGAAGTTTATAGCTTTACAGATAAGGGGAGCCAGTGGCGTGATAATGGGTGTGCCTGGACAGAGTAATTAGGATAATGGTATGTAGCATGAATGGTCAGTCGAGTGTGAGCAGCGAGGAGTGAGGATGGGACAGAGGAGCGCGGATGGGACAGCGTGTGGAAGTTTGACTCATGTACTGTAAATATATGTGACATGTAAATAGAACTTGTAAATATGTGAATAAACTGTAAATAGAAAACTGTCGTATTATCGTTGTGTGATAAGCAAACAAGTGGCTTCGTCACATTTGGTGTTCAGCGGTGAGATCATCATGGGATCATCATGGGATAACTATGGGATAACTATGGGATCATTATGAGATCATTATTGGATTATTATCAGAACAATGGACTTGGACTAACCAGTGAATTACTAAACAAGATGTCACGGAAAAGTTCCAGTAAACAGCAGGATCACCATGAAGAGGAAATCATCTCCTGTGTGTATAAAGCCTGTAAATAGGGATATCGGTGTCGCCCGGTATGGCCCTATGCTGGATGAGGGTCTTTGTGTCGCCATGGACGCGCTCATGCCAGAAACGCTTGGATCGGATGAGGGTCTCTGTTCCGACAGGGAGGAGCTCATGCTGGAAAACACGGGAATTACTCTTGGACCGGATGAAGATCTCTGTGTCACCAGGGATGAGAGCAAACCGCAGAGAATTGGATCGTGTAAAGCCGCAACACGTAAATTCTGTGTCGCCAGGATATCTGGGATTGTGGGCAATGAGTATTCATTTTGATGGATACAGGGTCAAGCGTATAGATGATTTATGACAGGCTCGTTGAGGATGGATTAATGATGCTGGCTGATGTAAGAATTACGTCAGCTACAGGAAATGGAACTAAAATGAAAGGTATAGCCCAAGTGACCTCGGACATTTAAGGTATGAAAATTGACTGTATAGTTTAGGTGGCCTCAAACCTTCCATACGAATGCATTTTATGGCTAAAAAGTCTTCTTGAGTGTTTAGCATGCATAACTGTACAAATAAGAGTGAAACACTGCAAAGGATGGCCGAATGACAATTCTCAACCACCCACAGATTTATGATGTGAGTTTCGAAGTTTGACACAAAGTGTGGTTATTTTCACCGGAGACTAAAGCCTGTTCCATCAAGGAAACTAACCCAACAGTGGCATTGACCATTCAAAATGATTGGAATTACTTCATCGGTCAACTATAGCAAAACTACTGGCAATGGAAGGGACAATACTAAATAGACTTAAACCTTTTATTGAATCAGAGAACGTTGCTACTGGTAAAAATATAACGAATATTAAACCTCAGATTATTAATGAAAATATTGTCAGTATATTAGATGTCACATGAAAACATTTAAGACGACTGGAAAAACATTATTTTTGTGCAATTTAAGGACGATTCTAACTAACTGGATTAAGTCTTCGGATGTGAAGGATGCAAAACTATGTCGAATTTGTCTAGTCGGAGACTAAAAGCTTAAGATTGAGCCTGTAAACCTAATAGGCGATGACAACTGAACAATGAACTGGGTTCATCTTTGTTACTTAGAATAGATATGCCACATTTATATTCTTACGTTGCTTTAATGATTGGATGAGTTGGTGTGTGTGTGTGTGTGTGTGTGTGTGTATGTGTATGAGTGTGCCGGGGACGTCACACTTAAGGGGGGAGGTATGTGACAGGGCGATACATTTGATATGAGACAGCGACATAGTAGGGGGGGGGGGGGGGGGAACAGACGGGCATGTATGTATGTCCAATTGATGAGTCTGAACATTGTCCTAGGTACCTCACTGAGTGTCAAGAGAGGTCACATTTTAATTGAAGTGTCAGGTCGTTAAATATAATAAAGGGGAACTTATCATTAGACTGTTTAGATTAGGCTATGTTTATACATGAATTAATGCATGAAATTGTTCTATCGGATGAGGAATGGAAGTTTATGGCTTTACAGATAAGGGGAGCCAGTGGCGTGAGAATGGGTGTGCCTGGACAGAGTGATTAGGATAATGGTATGTAGCATGAATGGTCAGTCGAGTGTGAGCAGCGAGGAGTGAGGATGGGACAGAGGAGCGCGGATGGGACAGCGTGTGGAAGTTTGACTGATGTACTGTAAATATATATGACATGTAAATAGAACTTGTAAATATGTGAATAAACTGTAAATAGAAAACTATCGTATTATCGTTGTGTGATAAGCAAACAAGTGGCTCCGTCACACGAGGTTTGGTATGGTTTAGTGTTGTTCAACGTCATTTAAGGACGGCCTCCCCTGTTTACTAGATGTTGTTGTGTAGTTAGTGCGTGTGCTTTGGCAGTCTGCGGTATGATAATTTTTTGTCTAAAAGCCTCAATGAGGCATACTGCCAAAGACACCCAGCAGGATATCCCACCCGGTCACATAATATTGACAACGGTTGAACCAGTCGATCCCACCTCGTGGAGTAGAGTGTTAAGAATTATACCTACTGTCTCTTGCAGGATTGTTACGTTGATGCTTAATTTGAAATCCATTTTTTCCTTGTAAATAACTTTCTTATTTCTACTGTTTTATCATTCTTTGAGGAATGCTGTGGGTTCTATCCCCTGTTCAATACATACTAAAGTCTATTAAATGGATATAAACTGCTTTCTTCTTAGCTTTCCCCTTTAAAATTGGCGATGACTACTGGTTTATTGGCGGTAAGTATAAGGTGTCCGCATAAGGTGTCAAGCTATCATGTCTACTTTAAGTATGTAATGTTAGGCACCATTAACGTCGGTTGTCCATCGGTCGTGGACACCTTCCTAAAATGACAAGACAGTTCCATTGTAGTTTTGATTGATGAAATGCGGTGAATTAGTGGTTTATAGACTGATTCATCTCGACCGCGTGTTATCCATTACGGCATTCCGGCATGCTTAAATATTGAAAAACGTATCAAATTTAAGATTTTACACAATGGTAACTTTATACCAATTAGTTATATTGCTTTGTCATTTTAGTGCCCGCCTAATTCAATTAAGGAATACGTATGGCTTCCGGATGACAAACAATATATCAAATATTCGTGCTTCAAACACCTTAAGGTCACTCTCTTTTCCACTTCCCTTTGTTGCAAAGAACTTACAGGGTAATGTTTAGTGCATGTTTCTTCAAAAGTCAACCGTTCATTCATAATGGTGTTTCAGGTTTGACTCACTGTGTTAATATTCTAGCGGTTTTAACTAGGTGTTGTAATTGCATCAATTTCTTATTGACCTGTTCGGAATTTTTTTCTATTTCGGGCCCTTTGTCATCTTAAAGCTATTATTCATTTAATTTTATTTATTTATTTTCTTAAAAGATGTAATGTGAGCAGCGAAAAGGCCCAAACGTCTATGTGACCCAACCGCGGGTTTCAACAAAATATGAATGTCGTGTCTTCGATAAAGCAGAAGACACTCCCGGAACACGTGGTCGCCAATGGTTCCCATGGAGATCTGTATTTTGTATATATTTTGCCCTCGTTTGACTAATCGGTTTCGTTTTTGTGTCAGGATTCTCTGTTGTTATGTACATATTATTTACATAAGTAGCATTCTGTGAGACATTGTTGTTTATATTTTAAATACTCTTTTTCGAGATATATTTTATCAAGAGTTCAAATCATGTCATGTTTATCTCTTAATCCACAATTTTGTATACGGGTTTTTTCTTCTTTTCAAAACCAAAAATAGTTCAGTAGTGTAAAATATATGCATATTGAGACAACATTTAAGAGATAGGACAGGTAGGTTTATATCGATAAGCATACTCAATCATTCCACTATGGTCCTAAACATGCTACCCGGAGAAAACGGGAGACATACATGATAACCCTTTTTATTGCATTTTTGCCAGTGAAATATAGAAATTTATCAAATTAATAAAACTTATATTTTCACTGCAGTAATGAGCAGTGACAATATAATATTTTGCCGTAAAAATATAAGATTTTGCAGTAAAAATATAAGTTTTGCAGTGAAAATTAAATATTTCCGTTTTTGACCAATGAGAGCGGAACTTTATATTCACTTCGTTGAAACTTGCCGATTTTTCCAATTGAAGCAGAGATAGATAAATTGGTTATTTTGCTGTATTTTAGAAATTTTCAGACAATTTTTTGACAAAATACTCACTAGACGTTAGCTATTCGGGAACATATTCTCCGATAACAACAGAAAACGCTTAAATTGCGATGATCAGTCCTTTCAAAATAGCGCCGTCAAGTTGACTTGGAGTAACGTCACAAAGCGATGACGTCATTACTGATTCCCGCACGTTTTGACACTATTCATTTTTCGATGTTTTTAATTTTGTTTTTAAGTTGATGAATGCAATAAAAAGAAAATTAAATGGTTTCCGGTCAAATATAACACATATTTCACTAGTATGACAGAATGTTTCGATGCTCTGTCACACTCGTAAAATATATGTTATATTAACGGGAAACCATTCAATATTCTCTATCTATATACCTTTTTATCTAAGCGATCAGGCCGTCTCTAAGAGGCTCACAATTATTCATGGTTAGTTATCTGTAGTTAGCAATCATTGTCTTTTTTAACTCCATGTGAAACATACAGCTGGAGCTGTCGTTCTGCGTTAATGACTTGAACGCAACATTTCCAGCACTGTATTGTCATGTACTAATTTTCAGCTGGAACACAACATAGTTAAATATCTTGTTTTATTACTTAATGCGTTTGATTTTTTTTATCCATACGCATTAGTTTCATTTTGAACTATTGCACGGCTAAAATGATTATTGCAAACTATTGAAAACCTGTGACGTTTAAGAATTTAGTCCTACCCTTTAACGCGTCTAAGTTACTCGGATATCAACACTGCCAGACGACAGTCATGATACATTCTAGGCCTACATGAACGTCGAGATTTCAGTGATTTTAAGTATGTTTTAGTGATTATGTAATAAAACAAGTATATCATGGGTGTCTGTGTAAAAGTCCGTAATAGTTCTACCCTCGGTACTGGTTATCGACCGATGTTCTATTGCACGAGGCCGAAGATCTGTGGCCAATTACCAGTACCTCGTGTCAAATACCAGGTATTCTGGACTATTGCACAGACACTCATGCTATATTTGTATACTATGATACAGCCAGTGTACTAGGACTGGCGGTCTTTCTAACACTAGTCAAGCGCGTCCTACAGCTAGACCTCTATAAATTCAGAGGATGATTAATTTATGATTTAATTCCTTGAAACTTCTTAAATGATATAGTTTACAAGAGTCGTGATACAATCAAGGAAAGATAATCCTAATGGTCAATTAACACTGTAAAGGTCGTCAGGGTCAGCAAAATGGCAAGTAAAATTGGACAAAATATGCTAACAGTTAGATTGACATCTTCTAAAAGGGAAGAAGAACGTATACCCAACATTGGAACGCAGTTTGGTTTATTTTGGAAAATACTTATATTTTGGATTAATGCAAGTAAATACGTAGGATGTGATGGATCTAATTTTAATACATTACATATTGCTACGAAAATTTGATTGAGACTCGCGGATAGTGTTTGGTTGAAATTCCATAAAGTAAGTCAATGACCCTGCTTAGGTAGGGTATCTAATATATAGAGGATCTGTCATCAGTTTCCCTTCATATTAGATTTATGATACGAGTTTTGAATTTTTTATTTTTGCGAGCCTCTGGCGAGCAAAAATAAAAAAATTCTAAACGAGTATCATAAATCTAATATGAAGGGAAACGAATGACAGATTCTTTTTATCATATGACGTTTTCTTTCATCGTTCCCCATCAAAAACTGATTTTCTCTTTTGCCTTGAATCGTCACATCTCAACCAAATCACCCGAACCTTCGAAGTAGGTCAATTATACCGACGAGAGAAGAAATAGTTCTAACACAACTGACTCTTGAAAAGGATTAATTTTATTAAATACACGTCTCAAAACAAAATTTCAGCATTTTTTCATTTAATCTATAATAGATAAATTGTCCTTGGTGTTTGAAACAATGAGGAAAATATTTTAGTTTGAAAGTTCATGAGCGACTGATTTTGATGTGACGAAGCCGTGACGTCACTTGGCGCGATAATGGAGGCTTCGTTGTACAAATGTCTATTCGCTGTCACTGTCGTACAGAACCATTGTACGGCGCCTTTTCACTGCTTTGTGTTTATCCTCGTCCTCGCGGGAGTTTATGGAGATGTGAAATGTTCCACCGTGAATATTCCCACTGAACATTGTGTTCAGACTGCCGTGAAAAGCGACTTTGGATGCCGATTTGTTGGCAGTGTTGTTTGTTTTGACATTACACGAGTTTGTCGACGACAGTGTCAGCATGTTATTCTGAGTAACCGTTGAAGGCAAGTTGTAACAAACTACATTGCCGTTTTTCATGAGGATTTTATTAAATAATGTTATTATTTGTTTATTTGAAAAGAATCTAGACTAGATATGTCTCATCGGACAACGCAACCGCAATTTTCTATCGGAGTTGAAATATGTTACTAGGGGTCATAAAATAGATGTTTGCCAGGCCTAATTTAACATCTTATAGTACAGTATAAATATAATTAAAAAACTTAGGATGTTTACATCTTGGATTTTATCTTTGATTGTACAATATGTTGTGTTAATAGACCAATTTGTCGTTCAGTTGATTTTTTTTCAAAGTTTACAAGCACTAGTCGCCATTTTTACGAGTCGTAGTAAAAAGAAGTAGGTCGTTCCCACGCGTATGAATACAGTTCTCACGGAACCAGCCAATCAGCGTAGCGAAAGGTGTTATTACACTAGTGTCATAAAGAAAATTTATGTGATGGGTTTATGACACCGTATATAACGGCAGTCATATGATAAATTCAGATATGATTTTCTGGTGGCGATTCCATAAAAAGTGCAGCCGACATACTATTTTGATTTGATAAAGGCTCTGTAGAATCTTAGCAATACCTTCCTATCAGAACCAGAGTCAGTATACCAAGTGCTTTGGTGGCATTAAGTTTTGAAGTTTATACTTTTGGGAAGGATCGACAATTTTCTGTCAAATATTATGCCCCTCCCAAAAATAGGTTGGCAACTACAGGAAAGAATGTACCGTCGAGACAGAGATTTATATTATCGAATATCTTGCGTAACTCACGAAAATGTAACAAGGAAGATGATATCGATACAAATGATAATAAAGTGAAGATTAAGGTAGAGGAAATGAAAAAGCAATGAAGACGGTTCGGAAAAAAGTGGTCATTTAAAGATGATGCTTATATATTTCTGTTATCTTACGATCTGAGTTAAAGTTTCTTCCAACATAACACCTCGAGCTTTTTAACACTATTAAAATTGAATCACGCCGCCTCCCGCCAAACACTTTTGACGTCACACCACGTGCTTTATTAACTTCATAACACTGATATAAACGGTATTGCGCCGCCTCCATTCATACACTGTTGACGTCACACCGCATGCTAATCCGAAATACATAATAACATCACCACGTTCCGTGCAGACATACAATATGAAATCCAGTCGAGGGTTGAAGACAACATCTTGATATGATGTTATCAGATCGTTTAATAAACGTTTGTCTTGTCCCATAAAAAACAAGACCATATCTGTTACCGGCCTTCTTGTGCTACCATCCTTACAAAACAAATACAAATTCTAGGTTAAATGATATATTGGGAATGTCCTCTTAAATACATATCTAATATACAGATTTTACTTGAGAATATAAAGCTTTATCATCTGAAAGATGAAAACAATGACTTCTACACGAAAAAAATATTTAATGAATAATGGCGTTCACAATACCACACAGATTGACGGAAATACAATAATTTCTCTCATGAAAATCAGAATTAAATTTAAAAGGTTAAAAATAGCAGGACTCGTAACTTGTCCTTATTACTCATTAATCTTGGTTTCGTTTCTTTCCGAACTGGCCATTCCAATCACGATGCAATTGATAATAGCCGCTGAATGGGTTAAAATCTTGAAACCCTCCTGGTTCAGCGCTCGTGCGCCTCTTTGTGTTTGGAAGTCTTCGAGACATGTAGTTCCAATTGAAAAAACGGTTTCTCTCGGGACCGAAGGCCCAACCCTTTCCTGGAAAAGTGGCCATATCTCGTTTTTGTAATTTGTCATACATAAGGTTCCATCTTAGAAAATTGTTTTCAAATGGGTTAGCACCGAAGTCATCATTAGAGAGAATGTCTCCATATACAGTTGTCATGGCGATGAACAAGGAATAAGTGGCAAACGCAAGCATCACTGGAAGTTTATCCATTTTTTTCAGATCTGCAAAAACAATGAAGCAATAGTTTTATTACTTTGGATCGCTTGATTTTGCAACGATATTCAATAACAAGTTTTTTTCTTAATTTAATGTAAATTATGTTAAAAGGAATATTATTGGACAAAAATGAAACGACGATCAATGGTATCACTGATATTGATGAATTTAGTAAGATCTGTGATGGAATTAGCATCGACGTTCCAAGACTCGTATTGCCTAATACAAAAAAAGGAAATGTAAATATACCCGACAAAAAAATTGTACAAAACACAAAAATGATAATATCACATTCAAATACAGACTTATAGTAGAAAACTAGAGCGAATGATAATATCACATTCAAATACAGACTTATAGTAGAAAACTAGAGCGAATGATGACCAAAACATATCAAAGTACTGAAAATGCCGAGGAGCCTCTCTAGCGTTATCTCCCGAGAATACGACTTCAATCATACACTAACGTATAATACAGACCTCAGTGTTGTTTTACAGCCCATCAAGAAGTTGAGTCATTTCCAATCAAACAAAACCAGATTTAAAGCACATCAATAGAAAGAAAACACATGAAACTCTAAATAAAATGTTAAAAGGTAAAAGTAATCTAAAATTAACTTATATCGGCTGATTGCAAAACACATTATATTTTATTGTATATTTCGTTTGTACAAATGTACGTAAATAATGAAATATAAAAGATGAAGAAACTGTATCAAATAAGCATTTCATAGACGTCACGTTAAAAAACGTCTCACGAGTCTGTCTGAACTCGGAGCACTTGATCATGAAATCAAATACAGAAAAAAGGGTTGTTCGCAGGCATGACAAATGTTTAACATACGAGCATTTTATAGGTTGAATATCTCGCAGTAGTTTCACCGGTTGCGTTTTATTTTCTTGTCAGATTTATTCAGGTTAGTTATCAGCGGTTTAAAATCGGAACATGACAATTTAATGTCGTTTTGGTGTAGGTTAATTGAAGCTTAAGCAGCTTTATCAACTTTCTCATTGCCAGTAATTCCTACATGACCTGGAATCCAAGAAAGGATAAGGTGACATATCGTTAATTATTTTATCTGTTTATTGATTTATTTATTTTTGCGCGAAAAAAACCATTCTGTTCCAGAGCGTTTTTAAAAGTAATGACCATTGTTGCTGATATGACGCTAAATAAAGCGTAAAATCAAAACATACTGCGAAAGCATACAATCAATCAAGAAGTATCCTCATTGAGTGTTGCATATTACAGTAACAAAATCTGCCTTACAATCATAGCTTTTGCCACCGTATACAAATGTAGATGCCATGTACATGATAAATCCCCTCGATACACAACTGAAGGGATTATGTGTTCCTGTTATCATATGAATCGCTGTCAATCTTTATCAGATTAAGATGGAGAGTAAGGAACTCTCCTGCGTCGTTGTTGATCTACTTGGTCTTTCTAACTACGTTTGGCGGACATTAACAGACTATTCCGGTAGGAAGAAACGAAAGACTTAATGACATCACTATTAACTACAAGTGTCCTTGACGCCAGGATATGGCGAATACTTGATCCCGCCCAACGATGCATTAATTGAAGTGATGATGATGAGATTCTCTGTAACATCATAAATCTTCAAGAAAATTGGAACTGTACACTTCAAATGATTCATTATCAATATCGGATCCATTGAAACAAGGATGGGACACTTCTCAACTTCGCTCGAACAACGCAATCATGGTAATCTGTGCATCGAGTAGACTTATCATTTGATCTCAGCTTCTTTTATCTTATGCGTTGAGTATTAGTTATATTATATGGAATATCGTGTGACCAATGACGGTAAGAACGCTACCTAAGATAAATCGATCTTGAATACAGTTATAGCGCAACGGACAAATACGGATAAAATAAGAAACTATGACGCAAGAATGTATTAGAAACTTGGATAGCCTCTTAACAATTTACTTTGTATTATGACATTTACAGATCACTTAATTGAAACGTGGATAGCCTCTTTACCAGATTGTTGTTTCTATATATGTATAAGATATTTACAAATGACGTATAAGAAATGTGGAAAGCCTCGTTAGTGTAACTTTATACATATCTGGTGTTGACCGATTTCCTGTCATAGAGTGAAAATCGTCCAGTCTGATACTCGTTTACAGTTTATAGCGATCACTTATGAATGGTGTGTTCACGTATTGGGACCATTGTTTCTAACTACGGTTAACACCTGTTGGACACGTTTAAGTAGAAACGGACGAAAACACATTCTCATCCTAAACAACTCATTCCGATCATATAAATTTTATTCTACATTTAATATTTTGTCTTTACAAAATGTCGCTGTTGTATCAGCGTTAGTAATGTAATTACATGTGCAATGAATGTGCATGTACATTAGCAGTGGTTAATCTATCAACAATGATTTGGGTCTTACCAAATACTGCTGAAGTATATTCTTTTCATTATATTTTGTCAACTACTTTTGTAAAAGCAATGAGTAACACCGACAGGAAAAGTATACCAAAATTCAAATTCTATTATACGAGGGCCAAATGTATACAAAAGTACAGATTTGCAGGGAGACTCATGAAAATGTACAAGGCATGCGACCAGATGATGCGGAGGTGTAAACGTTTTCTGAACCGGGTAGTGTCACATTCTCAAATGAGAGTTATGTTTTGGACAACATAACTGTTCATTTCAAACATCTGCTCATGTCAATACAGCTGTTCTTATTAATACAGCTGTTCATGTCAATACAAGTGGTCATGTCAATACAACTGTACATGTCAAAACAACTGTGCATGTTAATACAACTGTTCATATCGAAACAACTGTTAATGTCGATACAGCTGTTCATGTCTATACAGCTGTTCATGTCAAAACAATATACATGTCAATACAGCTGTTCATGTCAATACAGCTGTTCGTGTCAAATCAACTGTACAAGTAGATCAGCATCAAACACGTCTGACACGTTTATAACTCTTCAATTTGAAAGAAAATTAAGAAATAGCAAAGACTATTAAATTTATTGAAAATTCATTTCGCCTAATGTCATAACTGGATGTTTTCTTTTCGATTTATTCAACACGTTCAACGCACTTATTATACATATCCTAACAAAATATCTTGAACGAAAAAGAAAAAGGTTTTGCTTCAAAAATGGTCTCTCTTTTCTTCGAACAAATAACTATGGCAACCATGATCCTGTAAATTGACCTCATAAATAAAATACGTATGGTCAAATCATGGGATTATCGTATTTTTAATGCAAGGGAAGCACATGTTAACATACCGAATTAAGATTTCGTGTTATGATCAGGTTATCATTTGGTTTTATATTCGGGGTTGTCATGTCAGAATTAAAAATCCCCGGCGATTTCACGTATCGAATTCTGTATAATATACGTGTAGCGGGGGATGTTATCGTATATGTACTGATAGGTTAAGCTGACAGGGTTAAGCTTAACGCTAACTATATGCCATGACTATATGTCGTGTCTGTACTATGTGATCTGTGTCACCTTGACCTTTGCTAGTCCTCTGTTCACGTGTGCTGTCTCTGGTCGATGTTTTTGTCGTGCATTGTTCGTAGTCGCTTGCTTTTTCGTCAGTGTCTTTCGTGCCTGTGTATCCTCTGTCGTGATTGGTCCTTATAGTTTTGTATTGTTAAAAAGTGGGATAAATTCAGGGTGGTGTATCGTATACTGGGCAGTCTGATGGATTAGTTTCCTGTGTGCTGTCACGTCTTTCTCGCTAGTACTAACGTAACGTAGGGTATGTAGGGTCTTGGGTTGGTAGTATCAGTCGGGATGTTGGGTTTAGTTAGGTCGTACAGGTATGGGGGTGGTTTTAGGTTAGGATGTTTATTATATAGCTAGGCCTATGCTGCTGTCCGTTTATATGTAATTTTATGTTGTAAATGTTTATATCGTCATTAATAAATGGTTAATTGTAGTTCAAGACGTTTGTTCTCTCTCTATACGACAGATACAAGTTACCCATCGAACCTGGGTTGTTGGTCCACAGGGGCGAGTCGGGTGCAGTTTGACGTACGCAAACTGGCCCCGACACGCTCCTGTTACATACGTAAGAGAGCGCATAGCGACTTCGTCGGTAACATACTATATATTAATTGATTAATTATGTTGCTTTCTTTATATAATTTGCAACAACTGCGATATTATATAATTGTTGTAAGAAAAATAAGTTTACAAACCAGTCCTTTGCGAATTTGGCTACATTTAAAATGCTTCTTTTAGAAGTGTAGACCTCTATGCCAGGTGATATTCTATATGAAAGCAAACATATTTATCGACGTTTGTTAAAAGTGTTTCCTGCTCAAATGTCGGAATGCAGCTGGGAGAAACATCAACCCTTTGAAGATAAAGTTTACCAAAAACTCCTTTACAAATGTGTTTACATATTCCTCTCCCCTTTTGATGCTTCTTTTAAAGTGCGGATCTCTAGCCAGGCCAGGTAATAAACCACCGCACTACTATATAACAAAGTACTTGTTTTTTACGTCATTTCTTTAAAATGATCCCTCGACGGAATGCAGCTTTAAGAGACATCAACATTTTTAAGGTAAAGATGTTCCCTTCAACATATTAACAATGCTTTATTAAACCATTTACATACCTAATAGATTTATTAATGAAAAACGTATCATTACTTCGATGTTTTGCATGACAAAATGGGATGATAATCATGCCAATCCAGCATTGAAGACTCTGGCTGATTGATTACGAAAATAACAGCCAAGGAACATCTAGGGTCATCTAGGGCCTAACTTTACATTTATACATATTACCTTCGTTATATTAGATGTTGTTCTATGTGCTATGTTGCTACCCTGTTAAGCTCTGTATTACATAATTGCTGGGTCGGATACGGTCAGCGTCCTTTTGTAAAAGCTGAAATACCTTTTACAAATACCTGGCCCGTTCTACTATATGTAATAACACTGTTGTGAACTTACACATATATTGATGTCGTAATTATAATACATTACGATGCAACTTTTCTTAGAAAAGAAATACACATCCTCCGAGTCCAAATTCTACTGTCTATGTCGAAATTGATACATACCCTCTGAGTCCAAATTCCCGTCTTATCTCGAAATGAACACATACCCTCTGAGTCCAAATTCTCCTGTCTAGTGTCAAATTTCAAATTGATTTTAGTTTCAATTTACAAATCTCATTGGTTAATGTATTGTGTTTAGGAGATATGTAATAACGTTTGCATGACATTGAACTCTTTTATTTAAAAGTCGACTGAAAAGACTCGAAGAATGCATACGCTATATATGATATCTTAGTGTATATTTGTTTTGATTGTTTGCACATGAAAATTAAATGTTTTGCTAACAAATTCTTTGTTATCGTTTGCTTGTTTGCATAAAAGAATAACAAACAACTGATTGATTGATTAGTAGTCATAAACAGTATTTAAATTCGTATCAAATTAATTAACACATTTAAGAATTGCCGTATGATATGGCAGTCATGTAAGATCTTCTATTTATTAAATAAGTTTTTGAGGATATATCCGATTGACACGATTGAACATACACATCTTCGTTGTATCAAAAAAAAAATGAAAATCTTCGAACTCAAAACCAGACGCGCTCGACAGAAATCTGATGGGGAAATCTCACAACCATACTGAACGTAGATAGATGAACCTGGATGAGCAAATTAAAACTGACTGACACTTCAGCAAATTCAAAACAGAATAAAATTGTTAATTGCTTTCAAATGAAATGTCTAGGACGTATGACTTATCTTCATCGTTTCTACATGTTTACTTCCTTTTTCTGAACACCTTGTTGTTAGCCTAGTGTTAATGTTAATACAGCCCAGTGACATACATCATGGAACATAACCCAATGACACAAAGTGATAATTCAGATGGATTTAATTCCACTCCACTGACTTTGTATGGATAATCCGCAATGTCCATTTCCGGTTAACGAAGGTAAATTACAAACTAACTGATGATGCTTGGCGAAAACTTATTACAATGTCGTTATACCAGATTAAAATAATTATATAAAACATCTTTTGAATACTACTGGACATATCAATCTAGTAAATATTTGGTGTTTCATCTTTGCTATTAAAATTATGATTAAAGCTAATGAAGCGGCTATAATACACACTCAGTAGGGTTGTTTTCGTTCTTTTATCCACTGCCCATGATTCGGCTTCATTAACCAGAATATCAAAATTGGTACATCAAAGGTAATATACGTCAGTATAATATTAACGGAGGTTGCCCTATACTTCTGTTTCTTTGTTTCATTTACTGTTCGTTTTAATGTATTTGGTGTCTTTACCTTGCTCTACGTTAAATATTCTTTTTCAAGTGTTTAATCTCCTTTTTTCTACCCATTTTTAGGTATGCTTAGAACAGGATACATGTCAAATTGCCGTTAAAGAGTCAAATCTATTTCCTTGTGTCAACAGTGCGGCTGTGTGATATGAATACTTCATTGTCAACAGTGTTATTATTGGACGATGATGTATGCAAGAGTCTCCAAACGAATAAAATAACGGAAAACAATGCATCTGCCCAGATTACTGGCTGTAATGGTATCCTGTCTTGTAACAGAACGGTATATGGTTGGTACTACACCTCTTGCAAACTTATATTTTTTTAATCAGGCTATTCAATGAAAGCGTTTGTTAAAAACATTAGGCCTAGTACGCTTACGAAGATATTTGTCGTCCACATTAACATCTAGAGGATGACGGAGGAAGTCAAAATGATAATTGCGCACTATAATTGTCTGTGAGAGATGCTTATGTAAATCCGTCTGTTTCTCATTGAAATACGTACACCTGTCAAAAGCATCACTAACCATTGAACAACTGTTAAATTGTATTTATTGTAATATGAATCCGGTTGGCCTGTCATTTTATTGCTAATATTTATATACATAAGTATTATTTTCCTGTTTCCTGTACGGTATATAATGAAAAGTCTACGTGAAACGATTGACGCAACACTGGAAGGAGAATGAATGCACGGGAGAACGAGCTACACTTTATCTTAACGACAGGTTAATGTGTCAAAAAACGACTCGGACTGACTGGTCTAAACAGGGATCAATAAACAGTTGGATAATGGCGAGGTTAACATGATGCACTTACTCAACGCCATACGTAATAAACGAGATGTCTGTCTAATTGTCAGTGATGCTCATGTGGAATAAATACCTATCACTGCATCGACGGAATTGATCCCCAAACCATGTCCTTATCTCAGTAGATGTGAACATTTAACTACTACCTGCCGGGAGACGAGTGATTAGGCTGGTCTCCATCCCCTTTGACTTAAAGGGATTTAAGAACACCCAATAATACAGGAATAGGTGCCATATTCACTCTAAATAATGAAGTACATATTTTGAAAAAAGATAACTTGACAGAAATCAAGCCAAATTTACATTCGTGGCTTTATTTAATACGAATTTATATCAGATCCAACAGTAGGTCAGATATTTTCATAATGTACAAGTATGAGTATCTTGTCATTGGTTTAATTTAGGGTTGCTATATATTCAAGCAATTATGATAGAAAACAAGAATAAGTTGTTGTATACTTTTTATACCATAGCAAAGGTACTTAACACTATTACCACCCTCCAAAGCTTTAGGATTCTCTTTTTATATTTGAAAAGATAGATGAAAACAAATTGTTTGCATCTTCAATAAATTATATCGCACTCTGTCTCTATTTTTTATGTAAGTGGTCTTTTTCATGAAGGTGCTAATGACTGTTGAATTACATTGCATAGATTAGATATATTTCTATACTGAAGATGTTGACTAAAGATTTTTTTCTTTCTTGTTTTTGTGAGAAGTAGTGCATATACTATGGGCGGTGAAGCAACCTATCTGTTAACATTACCTTATGGTCAACATCCTGTTGGTATTGTTTTTGTTAAAATAGTCACATACCAGGGGTCTCTATACATCATTATATCTGGGCTGTTTTATGAATACTTTGACGGCTATATCAATGCTACCATTTACTGATAACTATATAAGAATATGGCGGATATGAAGACATGACGCATGCGCTATATCGACCAGAAGAAAAACCTTTTTAAGAAAATGAAACGCCCCGGTATTTGTGATGAAGTGTGTTTTGATATCCGTCAAAGTACCTACAAAAGTAGTAGTTTCTTGGTTTTCGGAAAGCTGTTCTGTTGGTTTATTACTGCGTGATATTTGCAGCTGTGTTTAATTATCCTAAATCGTCTACGAAATGTAAACAATGGAATGAAGACCCCGGTTTCATAAAGGTTCCTTAATTGAAGGGAAACCCTTAACTTATTTTTTTCTTAATTATTTAATTTAAGGAAAAGCTTTTTAACCAAGATTTTTTTCTGAAATTGAATAATGCTTCCGTTTGGAACAATTTGTGAAGGAATTCCTTAAAGTAAGGAACATTGATGAAAGCGGATCCAAATTGGTGATATTCCCAGATTCTTTCATGACTGCGATAATACGAAATTTACCATTGGTAAGTCGCTATATACTAGCTCATGATAACTGAATACTTGTACAGCCATCACACGTTGTAAAAAAAGCCTTTCTCCCTCTACGTTTACATGAGTATGTTACAGAGTCGGTCGTTCCTCAGACTATACAAATCAATGAGAGCGCCCGTCCAGGGAAAATTTCTATTATTGATTTGATGTCGTTGATAATACAAAGTAATGTAAATTAACGTTATCAATTGATTTTATCGTTAAGGTTTTAGATAAAATCATTGCAGATCTGATAATGAAAATTTTGTTCATGGCGTTTTCCCCCCGCAAATACCGGTAAGATAATACTTTATAATGTGATATTAAAACACAAGATTGGTAAAAGGATTCAATTCAAAATGAATTAATCTCTTCCTCATTGATTGTTATTACTCCGACTCAATTTGTCTTCTAGATGATATCAGTGATAATACAAATAGCCACCATCGATGACATCGGCAAATCCAAAGGTCCCGAGGGTGTGGAATATGTATTGGCGTTGTTATGGCTTTATGTGGTACAGTGATGTCACCAACGTGTCTCCATAGATACCATTTTAACTACATATTCGCAATGTGCGATTTTAGTAATGCAGATCGATGACATTGTCTGGTCTATTCGATAGTCTATAATGTAAACCATGAGACAATGACAAGCTTCATATACCGTGATACCATTATGGAAATAATGATAATGTCATGCGTTATTTAACATTCCAATGATATTTTTTTTATTAATACGAATTTCTTTTTCTGTTCGACTCCTAAGTAAGTTACATAATATGTGTCAGAGTTAAACAATTTCTTATAATCCGCTGTGAACGGATTATAATTTCCATCTTCTAATATCAAAACCTCATGAAATGATATCAACCCCGAGGAATAAAGTTGATGTGTTATATTTTTTCATTAGAGAGGTTAGCGTGTTAATCCCGTCAATCAAAACATATTCCTGCACAATGGTTATCTATATTATGTTTTCCAAATTGAATTGCCTTAAGATATAGTATTTGTTTACTAAGATCTGAATCGTCAGTTCTTGGTCATTTTTTGAACTTGCGCTCTATATCACCAAATATATTAATGGGCCATTAAACCTTTTATCAATCATTCCATCAATTTTATTGAACTATCACGTCAGTCAAATAGTTTTCTCAGATGACGTATTATCTCGCAGAAAGATCCAAAACAATCGAGAAGGTTTGGTGCCTTTTTTTGGAATCTATATGCGTGATGCCATGCTGAATCTCAACTTTGATGGAGTGAACGAGCCTTTACCCTATTAGTTCACACATGAAGTCCATTTTTCATCTTTGTCTTATTTAAAAGAAAATACTCCAACCATTCTATTAATAAAATTTTATGGTAACATATCTCAAGCCTAAAGTTAAAGTAATGCTCGGGAAATGCTACATTTGTGGTCAGAACCGAACTAAAAACTCAATCTTGAGTTCTGAAAGACGATGTTTATGCCCTTGTCAATAATATGTGATTTAGCGGTCGGACCCTGGGGCTAATTTTTTTTATTTTGACTAATAGGAATATGTGAAGTCCATGGGTTTTGGCTTTACCTTATAACATCAAATTTACTACATGGTTCCATTTGAGTCGGAAGGCTTCGCTAATTCAATCAGGGTTATTCTTGTAGGTACTACTTTGAACCACAGCGATCAGTAAAATATCTCATAATTCTGTATACTTCACTACTTTTGACCACAGCGATCAGTAAAAATATTTAATGATTATGTATACTTCATTTCTTTGGACCACAGTGATCAGTAAACTATCTAAGAGTTGTGTATACTTCATTTCTTTGGACCACAGTGATCAGTAAACTATCTAAGAGTTGTGTATACTTCACTTCTTTGGACCACAGTGATCAGTAAACTATCTAAGAGTTGTGTATACTTCACTTCTTTGGACCTGTCGATCAGTAAAATATCTAGAATTAAAATATCTAAGAATTGTGTATACTTCACAACATTAAATTACAGCGATCGGTAAAATCATTCAAAATTTCTGTATGCTTCACAACTTTACACATCTTAATGTTTGATAGGCTAAGTCCAGCCCATGAATAAATCTCATTTAATTATTTTGGCCCGACGCTAAATAAGGTCGGCATTAATCAGTTGATGCTAACGAGAGACTACACATCGACTCCCCTGTTCGTATCACAAACATGAGAGGAAGCTATCCCCGCTAAACAAGCATTGTAGAAAACAAATAGGGCATTATTTACTAAGGTTATTGCTACACGCCCTTTGAAGTGAACGACGTGCCAAGCTTATAGATAACGCATTGTTGCTTTTCCTTAATCCACCTAATCAACAAGGACAAATTGTTTATCACCAGGAAAAAACCTAAATACCGCGTATGTTTTGATAAACTATCATTTTCCCGAGGATTGTGGTGTTAATTACGGGGTTTGAAGCACCCTGTAAGCCATAAATTGGCGCCCTGGTATTTCAATTGGTTATGTTTCCGACCGCTATTGATCAGTTTTCTGTTTTGTCACTAATCTCCCGTGGATCGTTGTGTGGGTGTTGTTTTAAGGACCCTACAAACATCTTATCGATGATACTAACGGAAACCAGTAATGTTATGAGAGGCGTTTGATTGGGCTATGTCTTGTTTAATGTCCCAAGGAACAGCAAGGGAATATAAGCAAGGGTCCTAATCGCTGAATCGCTTTGAAGTTTAGTTCAAAAACAAACCTGTGATGCTATATTACCCTTTTTAATAGAGTTTGGAAATAACACAAATTCAACAAAAACCACATTGTTTAAGGTTTTGTCTTGCGTAGCATTGTGATATATTAAGGTTATCATTTTCTGACATTCAGGAAGGGTTCCTTATCGATACTGCCCCGCAGATAGGACGTTAGAACTGTACCTGTGGTCCTCATTCCACGAAAGCCGGTTGGGACCATTTTCGTAGAAGAAAATAATATTTTATTCGTAATATCGCGAAACTTCCGCGTTATTTCGCGAAACTAACGCGTAATTACGCGAAACTTTCGCGACGCGAAAATTTCGCGATATAACGCGTAAGTTTCGCGTAATAACGCGTAAGTTTCGCAAAATAACGCGTAATTTTCGCGTAATAACGCGAAACAAATATTATTTTCTTCTACGAAAATGGTCCCAACCGGCTTTCGTATCATTCTATGATCGTCAGAGGAGATTACATTTAGGATAATGTATATTCTCTTCTTTGCAAACCTTCTTCATTTTGTCTCCCTTGCACAGCCTCAATTTTTGACATTTTGTTGAACGTTTACAACCATGAGGAAGACCTTAGGTTCGGTCCGCTTGCTTACACTTACAAAAGTTGATAAAAATTGTAGTTAAAACTACACTCAGCATTTAAGGACTGGTTCACCACTTGTCGGTATAATGTGACCGGGTGACGTGTCCTGCTGGATGTCGTGGGCAGTATCATTAAGTTGGTACATTTGTATTACTTTCGGGCTATCACAATGGGACTAACAGGACCATACCAAAGCCACGCATTTACTATACACATGTATCTCACATACAGGGGAGACCATTCATGAATGACCATAGCTGTTGATAGGACGTTAAATAATAGAAACCCAAAACCAACCCTACTCGATCCATGTATCAGCGATAGGACCATCATGTAAGCAAAATGGGTTTATTCTAATGTTCGCCTTACAATAAAAATACATCGCGTGAAAAGATATGATGAAGGTAACGTTTGGTGAATCAAGGTTATCAGTGTAAAAATTCGAAATATACTATGTGTATCACTGGGCTCTGTGTCTAAATTTCACTTATATCTTCTTTTCTCTTTGGGGTTAAAGTGACCCTTTCTTCAAAAATCGCGCATTCCTAAGATGTAGACGAGCGAGTGCAAGACATTACCCTGATAACGTTCAAGCGTTGAGTTTATGAAGGACGAAATCCAAGAACTCCAGTCTTAGCACAGATAAAACATATGTATACATTTTCCTTGAGCAAGTATATTGTAGAAGAATCATCTTTAAGAGGACAGCTTAAAACAAAATGTATTGAGGCTACTTCAATATCTTAATAGATATGGCATCTAATTAAAACCACATGGTATGCCTAGTGTTTCCATTAGACGATTCAAGATAAGCATAACATCTGCGCATGTAGACCATGTGCTTACTTGTAACCGAAGTGGATTTCCGGACTGTGAACTGGGAAACCTCCATCTATATACATTCTTATTGCTTCTTCTATCTATCTTTATTGTTGTCTCGCTAACAATAGTATGGTTTCCAAGATATATTCTGTACATGAATGCAATCAAATTGTCTTGTCAAGAACAAAGATGTTATTTTAACCAAAAACTATATGTTCACCTTAATTTCCTCATAGTGCAACTTCTTTAATCAGGCCATAGGCAGTGATAGGCTTAGCGCCATTGTGTTTTGGACCGACAAAATATAAGTGCTCCGAACATTTGATCAATAAATACCAGAAATAAGAGGAAATCCCAAAAAGAAGGAAACATTTTATCGGAACGAAAACAATTCTGACTGCAAAATTGATAAATAAGTAAATAACTGATCAGCAACAAAATCATTTCGTTAAATAAAACAATTCCAAAGTAACAGACAGTAACATTTCAAGCCATCCGGATACATCGCAGTGTGTCGGTTCTAACCAGGACAAGTGACCAGAGTTTCTCGCAATTTATATTTGTATATTCGAATCGATCTGTAAACTATTTACCTCCTCACAAGATTATGGCGAAACCGACAATACCAGTCGATTTGATAACCTCATTCACTTCAACTGTCACTTGAATCTGTGACGCTATTCATAAAATACAATACTACAAAGACGTTCTCGTATATTACCAACCTTCCCCATAAAATCACAAAATCAGTGTTTGGTATAAACTGGTATTTATATTTTTCTTGTGTTAGTTTTCTCGAAATCTGATTGTTCCAGGCGATACTAATTGTATTTTCAAGAATGTTCCGCCTGCATTTAAAGTGCTATTCTGTTGATTAGACGATAACAATACCAGACTGCATGTATTAAGTGTGCTGAAAACAGCAGATACATATTTTTGTTTGATTTATTTGAAGATCTTTTCCAAAACTGCAGGAAACATAAAATGATTGGGTTTTTTTTCTTAGAATTAGATTCTTCAGAATTTTCTAAATGTCAACATCAATGAGAAACCTCATTTGAACAAGCTGAATCCATTCCGATCCAATATCATGATTAATTACATTGATACTTTAATGTTTTGGAATAACGATCGGCCGATATTGAAACTAATTTAAATGAAGTCAATGGTTAAATCATATCATAAAAATGAAAGGTCAGTCATATCTTATTTCCAAGAAATGCATCAATAGACAAAACAAACTACCAACATCATCAAAGTACGGAATCCACTTTCCGATCGATGGTACTGTAATAAAAAAAAAGGAGAGACCACCCACATAATTGCAATTACAAAATCGTAATTCTAAATCGAAAAAAATAGATATTCATGGATACCTTTGGAAACGTACAGGGAGATGTAGACCAGGTACCACGGACAAATAAGAATCGGATGTTTAATCGACGACACCTGCCATGTAAATCCAGATCAAATCCCGGTTAAGTCATATATCAAAATAAAAACTAGGATTGTGACCGCATTTATCTTTGATAAACACAAACACCTTCTCACTTTTTACACCAAGAATCGTAACAGCATTTAATACAGGACTGGTTATGATACGATTCTACTGCATAACTAGTCCTATCAATGATCTCACAAACAGGCCAGAATCATGGTATGACGTTTAATACGGAGTATGGAGTGTGTTTCATAGTTCGATTACATTGAAATGAATGTCATACCTGAACTCAATCACATAACTAGTGGACAGACAGCGGGCTCCCCAGTCTTTTACCTTACTTTCAGTGCCTGTATATGTGTATAAGTATAAATTACCTATTCATCGTTAGTCGATCTATTTTCAAACCAATGCGAAAGAAGGTTATGAGTTGAAAATAATTCTCAAGAAAATGTTTGAGTTTAAAAAAAAAAGACGGAAAACAGCCGGTTCGGTCATTGTAGTCTCCCATGTCGGTCACCTGAATACTGGTAAGTTAGAAGTCACACTTATACGATTACAGCTATCATTGTCACTTCATATAAAACAATATTGAAACAACCTATGCCCCTGTGTTGACTTACTTTCTTACTTTTTTCACACGAAAGCTGTTTTTATCAGAGGAGGAAGCAGAGACCCTGTAAAGTCCTTCATTTACTATAGGTAAATTGACAATGAATTATCTTAAAATAACAAAAAACTTTACCATGTTGATCGGAAATACCTTGAAGAACTTGAAATCAAGGACACCAAAGAAGCCTTCTTCAATCTTAAAGCGTAACTTTCTAGCAGGAACATCTTATAACTTATTTGTTTGATTTCATTTCCCAAATTATAAAATTTCTTTTTCTAGATAACACAATTCCAGCTTCCTCTTACTACGGTAGTTACATGTCCCAGCTGACTCGATATTCATTGCCTTAAACACTATTTCTGTGACAGATATCGACTACTGCTGAAGAAATTTACAACACAGGGCCTCGAGAGATGCATGTAGATGACGACGATAGGAAAGTTTTAAAGTGGGCATCGTGATCTCGTTTGGTGATATTCTGTTACCTTATATCATACTAAGTCAGATTTGATTACGTTCGGTGATATTCTGTTACCTTATATCATACTAAGTCAGATTTGATTACGTTTGGTGATATTCTGTTACCTTATATCATACTAATTCAGATTTGATTACGTTTGGTGACATTCTGTTACCTTATATCATACTAAGTCAGATTTGATTACGTTTGGTGACTTTCTGTTACCTTATATCATACGAAGTCAGATTTCATTACGTTTGGTGATATTCTGTTACCTTATATCATACTAAGTCAGATTTGATTACGTTTGGTGATATTCTGTTACCTTATATCATACTAAGTCAGATTTGATTACGTTTGGTGATATTCTGTTACCTTATATCATACTAAGTCAGATTTGATTACGTTTGGTGATATTCTGTTACCTTATATCATACTAAGTCAGATTTGATTACGTTTGGTGATATTCTGTTACCTTATATCATACTACATTTGTAAGTCAGATGTGATTACGTTTGGTGATATTCTGTTACCTTATACCATACTAAGTCAGATTTGATTACGTTTGGTGATATTCTGTTACCTTATATCATACTAAGTCAGATTTGATTACGTTTGGTGATATTCTGTTACCTTATATCATACTAAGTCAGATTTGATTACGTTTGGTGATATCCTGTTACCTTATATCATACTTAGTCAGACTTGATTACGTTTGGTGATATTCTGTTACCTTATATCATACTAAGTCAGATTTGATTACGTTTGGTGATATTCTGTTACCTTATATCATACTAAGTCAGATTTGATTACGTTTCGTGATATTCTGTTACCTTATATCATACTAAGTCAGATTTGATTACGTTTGGTGATATTCTGTTACCTTATATCATACTAAGTCAGATTTGATTACGTTTGGTGATATTCTGTTACCTTATATCATACTACATTTGTAAGTCAGATTTGATTACGTTTGGTGATATTCTGTTACCTTATATCATACTAAGTCAGATTTGATTACGTTTGGTGATATTCTGTTACCTTATATCATACTAAGTCAGACTTGATTACGTTTGGTGATATTCTGTTACCTTATATCATACTAAGTCAGATTTGATTACGTTTGGTGATATTCTGTTACCTTATATCATACTACATTTGTAAGTCAGATTTCATTACGTTTGGTGATATTCTGTTACCTTATATCATACTAAGTCAGATTTGATTACGTTCGGTGATATTCTGTTACCTTATATCATACTAAGTCAGATTTGATTACGTTTGGTGATATTCTGTTACCTTATATCATACTAAGTCAGATTTGACTACGTTTGGTGATATCTTGTTACCTTATATCATACTAAGTCAGATTTGATTACGTTTGGTGATATCCTGTTACCTTATATCATACTAAGTCAGATTTGATTACGTTTGGTGATATTCTGTTACCTTATATCATACTAAGTCAGATTTGATTACTTTTGGTGATATATCATACTTAGTCAGATTTGATTACGTTTGGTGATATTCTGTTACCTTATATCTTACTAAGTCAGATTTGATTAATGCTTTTTTATATACCCAGTGTCTCAGTTGTCAATACCCTAACTCCATTGGAGAATATGACTTAACTCGAATTTGATATAGATTTTTTATGTTTGATATCGCCGATGGAGTAGAAGTACATGATCCTACCATCCTAGTGTTTTCTTCATGAGACGCCATGGAAATCTATGGTTTTTGTTTATATTTGCCCTTTTTTAATAGATTTCGAGTTTGAATTATGGTTTCGTTATTATGTCGGTATTCGATGGCCGAGACATTCCAGAGTCTATAAAAATGGTTGTTACTACTCCTGCTAATCGTTTAGCACAGTAGGATTGAGACGAATAGTTCGTCCGTTTTCAGTATAATGTAACCACAGGGGAAGGGGACATCCTTCAATTATCGTTGATAGGGAGTTTAAAACGGCAAGAACTAAACATCTTTGTATTGACAAAATCTACAATGACGTGTGTATGCATCAAGATTACGGAAATAGCAGAAAAATAAAACAATGAAAAATGTATTCAATAAACAGATAGATATCATTAAAAATAAACGGATGCATAATATATATCTATGGCTGTCTAAAATCAAAGAATATGATCAGCGCGAGTTTTAACGAATATTGTCAAAATTAGGTGAAATGCCGTGCTGTTTTTTTCGGGAAAGTAGACTGTCTTGTTCCTAATCGACTGCAGTGATCGCGATTTAACGCGTGTATAATGACCACAAATGTAATCCGCTCAGTCAAATTGCCATGACAGAGTGTAAATCGATAATGTTACGACAAGAACCTTTTATTTTCTTATCCGCGGGAAACGTAAGATACAACTAAATGTTCCGGAAAAGGAAAGTCTTATATCAACTTTGACGTTAGGTTCCAAATACAAGTGACAAGTCACGTTAAATGTTTCGTGTTGTATTCAACTCTGGGAAATCTTTATTCGGTGGTGTTTTGAAAGTAGATCTGATGAAAACATTATCTTAGTGTTGTTCGTATTATGTTAACCATAAACACTTATTCGGGCAGAAAAATGATAGGCAAATAAGGCCTTACCGAAGACCATTTCATTACAGTAAGAGTGCTATAATTGATGTTATTTGGATACGATATCATTTTAAAACCTTTATTCGAAGTATTTTAATCGTATGTAACAATACAATTGATGTGCAGCCGTGACTTATTCGTGCTATCTACTTGCTTAATCATTACAGTAAGTCATTTATGTTCCATGTTTGATTTATTTTTGTGTTAATACACAATCTCAATTATTCGCGAATTGTTGTTCGTGAATGACACCTTTGCATGACGACCAAGCTAGTGGTTACTGATATTAGTCTTGTGGAGTCCATGAGTCATCATTCGCGAATTTAAAGTCATTCACAGATCAACATTCGCGAGACATGTATTCGTGAATATGTCCGAAGAGGTAAGTTAAATTAAAGTGATTAACAGTATATTACTCTTAACGACCTATCAACATCGAAGGAAGTCAATAGGATAAATGATTTGTTAATAACAAGGTTGCCAAGAAAGCAGACATCAAATAAAAAAAAATGGAGATAGCAGAGTTAACGTACATCTATAAAAGCATACAAATGACAGGTACTTAACGATATTGTGGTGATGTAATTAACGAGCTGGCTTCTCTAAGCAGAAGTGTTTATGTTACCTCGTCCCGAAGGCGATGTTCTGCCGTGCGTTAAGCATATAGAGGGTGAGGTTGAGGGTCAAACACGATTGGAGAATGGTGAGGTGGAGAAAGGTTCTGTCCTTGATGTAAAGGTCTAGATAGGGACAATATGGAGAAGAGTTTATGTTCTAAAGAGGCCCCGGAAGGGGTCATCTGTCATAATGAAGCCCAAAAGGGGATCACTGTTTTAAAAAGGCCCGAAACCCTGACTTCTGTTGTAAAGTGGCACCGGAGAGGGTCTTCGCATGTGATGATGTCTCGGAGAATTCATGTTGGAAGACCAATATTGGGTTTTATGAGGGAATGAAACCCTGGATGCGGATGGTGGTGCTACAGAAATCGTGGGTTTGGGCACCAGTTGTGACGAGGCCCTGAATGAGGGCTCCTGTTGTGAGGAAGTCCTAGGTGGGGGGCGGGGGTCTCTGTTCTAAGGAAGCCCTAGATTTGTTTCCTGATGCATGAAGGTATTGAAGAGGTATTCCTGTGTTGAGAGGATCCTGGATTTGAATTTATTTCCTGAGGAGACAATGGGGGCATGTTCCTTCTGTGCGGAGGTCCATCCGACAGCTGTCAATATGCTGCTTTATGCCGATCTTATGCCTGTGAGAACCCATCTAATCGCTGTGCTCTCAATCCTTGGGCCGAATAAGCGATTGAGGGAAGACGGATTGTTAGAGCGGCCACTGGGAGGCATTGTAGACAATTTTGTGCCAAACATTTGAGAATCATATGGCCAAGCAACATTGCTGTTGCCAGATTGTGGATCAGGCACGGATGATTGGTTTGGTTTGGTTGTATTTGTTTAACGTCCTATTAACAGCAAATGTCATTTAAGTGCCTCCCGTGTTTGTGGCATGCATGCGTGTGGTGAGTGGGTATGTGTGTTTTTGGAGGCTGCGGTATGTAAGTGTTAAGTCTCCTTGTGATAGGCGGAACTTTCGTCGATTTATAGTGCTACCTCACTGCAGCATACTGCCGAAGACACCCAGCAGAACACCCCACCCAGTCACTATTTATTTCATGTTTGATGTTGCTGATTTGATAGACTAGTATTTGTTTTTGTTTCTGACGATTCTTTTATAGATGTGATGCTCTAAAAGACATTTCTTTGGTGAACCTTAATCCAGTTTCGTACTGTTGTACATGCTGTGGACATCATCAAGTTGTGTAACGACGGTATCTATTATGGGGCCCTGACGGATTTACATCCCCTGCAGATACATGGATTTTTTCTTCAGTGTCTTCTACAACACTTTGGAATGTTATCCTCTCTTTTCTGTCTGGTGTCTGCTATCTGTGATTTTTTTTTTTCCAGTTTTGTCTACTAGGCGCTCTTTATTTATTACCTTACTTTTTGGATATTTAGTCCAATGAAAAGTCACCACACTGAAATGCCAGGCCCAGACATACCAGAGTCAATAAAAATGATTTTTTTTCTCCTGCTTAATGTTCGGCAGTTTTGGAATGGGGGCAGTTGTCAGTATAATATAACAAGGGAGACAAAACATGATCATACTACAGCCTTCCGAAACATACAGGCATTCATAACACGTATATATCTTGCACAGAGAAGATCGTCCTTAAATTAACAAACAGACAACTTTTAATATGCACATCCAGCAGAGGGGAGCAGATATCAACTTTATAGACTTTGTCTTAGTCAGCAGGTCGAATCATCACCTTCCTCACGAACCCACAATTAAAGGCCGAATGGTTTACATTATATCATCAGCTATTGCCGTTTAAGGACGTAAGGTGCTTATTTCCTACAACAATTTTGATAGCATAGTTGGACTTACTTAACCACAAAATCTATTTGCAATCTGTTACTACTATTTTTGTTATTGATTGCATAAAACGTTCTAATTTGGTAGCACGCACCAGTATGAATGATAGAAATGAGGAAATATTCAGAAGCAAACTACGGTTCTTAACTGGTCAATTCTTTAAAATTAAACCTTAGACTGTGCAGTTTAATGAAAGATATATACAATAAAAATACATGCCTACCAGATTATATATCAAAGAGAGGTCATAGTCTGGAAAAGATCTATTTTAAACATTGTATTGAGGAACATTGGGGGTGAACAAAGGTTTGTGATTACTGCAAAATTAGTTGTGAGGTTAGTGAAATACAATTACCGTTATAGACTAATACAACAATCGCTATTTAGAGCTTCTGTCTAGCAAAGGTGTATAACCAGATCGCCACCTACGAGAACTTTGTGGGTCTGATTAATTTTCGCATGCTATTGATTTACAGGATGCTCATAAATGTTTCATGTTCCAAATTTAGTTCTGCGATCTTACTATCTTTTTGGACATAATTTGCTAACTCATAGAGGCGAAATCGAATGAGCATGGGATATTGTATGACTTGGAATATAGGTAATAGTCATGAAATACATGTTATAAAGTTAATGGTAAAGCATTCAAACTTGTATTTCATTTTTAAAGGCAAAAACGGCTTTAACCTGTAAGGTTCGCTTGCATAGTATATCTTTCGTCATTTTATTACAATAAAACTGCAATGTATTATGAAGAAGTGCAGCAAAATATTCACTTATTTTATTTTGGCTTCTAACAAACCTGATATCAGCTCACTAATAGTACCAATGCTATAAGCTGTGTTGGTATGTTTTTAGGTCATCTGACCCAAAGGGTCAGGATGACCTATAGCCATCGTGTTTCCGTCCGTCGTCGTCCGCCGTCCGCCGTGCGTAAGACTTTTTATTTCAAAACTCTACACCTCCTTAGCCCTTGGGTTGATTACTTTCATATTTGATTCGAATCACCATTGGGGGAAGGCAATCATATTTTATATAAATGAGGCTGGTATGACAGCTTGGACCTGAGAGGCGGGCCCCAAAAGGAGAATTTTGGTGAATTCTTGCTTAAAAACCCTACTTCATCTAAACCCATAGATGGATTACATCCAAACTTGGTGTGAAACATCCTTGGGGAAGGGCAATCATTTCTTATATAAATGAGGCTGGTGTTACCCCAGGGGCCGGCAGGGCGGTGCCCCAAAAGAGGAACGTTGGTAATGTTTGCTTAATAACCCTACTCCATCTTAACCCTCGGGTGTATAACAACCAAATTTGGTGTGAAACATCATTGGGGAAGGGCGATCATATGTTGTATAAATGAGGCTGGTATGAACCCTAGGTTCCGAGGTGCGGAGCACAAAAAGGGGACCTACTTTGATGAATTTTTTGCTATAAAATCCTACTCCTCATTAACATTTAGGTGGATTACAACCAAATTTGGCTTGAAACATCTTTGGGGAAGGGCAATCATAGCTCATAAAAATGAGGCTGGTGTGACCCCTGCCTGGGAACGGAGGGAGGGGCTCAAATAGGGGTACTTCGTTGATTTTTTGCTTAAAAACCCTACTCCATCTAAGATTAAGGAGGATTACAACCAAATTTGGCTTGAAATATCTTTTGGGAAGGGCAATCATAGCTCATAAAAATGAGGCTGGTGTGACCTCTTGGCCGGAGGGGCGGGGCCCAAAAAGGGGAACCTCGATGATTTTTTGCTTAAAAACCGTAGTCCATCTTAACTCTTTGGTGGATTACAACCAAATTTTGTGTGAAATATCATTTGGGGAGGGCGATCATTTTTTTATATATATATAAAGGAGGCTGGAGGCGGGGCCCAAAAAGGGGAACTACTTTGGTGAATTTTTGCTATAAAATCCTACTCCTCTTTAACCCTTGGTTGGATTACATCCAAATTTTAAGGGAAATATAATTTGGGGAGGGCGATCATATTTTTATAAATGAGGCTGGTATGACTCCTAGGGCCCGAGGGTCGGGGCCCAAAAAGGGGAACCACTTTGGTGAATTTTTGCTATAAAATCTTACTCATACCTTTGGGTGGATTACAACCAAATTTTGTGTGAAATATCACTTGGGGAGGGCGATCATATTTTATATAAAAGAGGCTGGTCTGACCCCTAGAGCAAGAGGGGCGGGCCCAAAAAGGTGAACTACTTTGGTGAATGTTTGCTATAAAATCCTACTCCTCTTTAACCCTTTCGTGGATTTTATCCAAATTTGGTTTGAGACATCATTGGGGGAGACCGTTAATATCTTATATACTGTAAATCACTTATATTTCGCGTGGGATTTATTTTCGCGTTAATTCGCGAGGAGAGTCAAACGCGAATTCAAATCCCTCGCGAATATTTGTATAAGAATGACAAGAATACTAAGTGGCGTCCATTTTGAATCTATCGTAATCTTTAGTTGGTGAGCAAACATCGCCGTTGAAATAATGAGAGAATGATAGATAATATACTTATATCAGAGTGTGTTTTTATATTACAAAACACCAAAATTTCACACACACACAAAAAAAAACACTGAACACTGATAATGTTGCAAGTTATGTAAGGTTACATGTATACATAGCACTTCACATCGCTTGATTCTTGAAAAGATATTTACCATAACAAAGTTGAAATCAAACAAATTATTTATTTAATTCAAACATTCCGAGCAAATAATCGCCTGGAGTATAAATCATTCGCAATAGACTGTCCTGAGAACTGTTCATCAGTATCACTGTATACACACGTACGTTAATTACAATGTACGTTAACTCACAACCTATTGTAGTCCCGTCATCATCCAGGCATTTTTAATGAGCCGTGGGTTTTGTTCAATGTCTGACACCACCTTTGTAAGCCATTTAGCATGTATACAGGTATGGTAAATACAATTCAGTATGGCCAGACACCGAAATCACATGATTGAATCACATGACTTTTCTTGTACTGTCACATGACTCTCATCAACAAAATGGCTACCAACATGGGAAAATCGCCGATGTGTTAGACAATCTAACGTCATTCGCGAATTTAAAGTCATTATGAGATCGGAATTCGCGAAATTATGTATTCGCGAATAGTCAAATTAGACGAGTTCGCGAAATTAAGTACTCACGAAATATGTGATTTACAGTAAATGAAGCTGGTCCTACCCCTAGTGCCAGAGGGGAGGGGCCTAAAAAGAGGAACTTTGCTGAAATTTTGCTTTAGAACCCTACTCCTCCTTCACCCTTGGTTGGAATGCATCCAACTTTTGATGAAATATCATTTTGGGAGGGCGATCTATAAATGAGGATGGTCTGACCCCTAGGGCCAGAGGGGCGGAGCCCTAAAATGGCAACCATGCTGAATTTTTTCTTTAAAATCCTATTCCTCTTTAACCCTTGGGTGGATGTTATTCAAATTTGGTGTGAAACATCATTGGGGAAGGCCGATCATATTTCATATAAATGAGGCTGGTCCGACCCCCTAGGGACAAAGGGGTGGGGCCCAAAAAGGGTTACTTAGCTGACATTTTGCATTGAAACCCTACTCCTTTTTAATCTTTGGGTGGATTACATTACCGAATTTGGTTTGAAACATCATGAGGGGAAGGCAATCATGTTTTTATATGAATGAGGCTAGTGTGACCCCTGGGGACACAGAGGCAAGGGCCCAAAATGTTGCTTTAAATGCTACTCCTTTTTGTAGTAAATTGAAATATTTGAATAACAAATATTCAATTCAAAAACAGATGTCATCGTAATATCACAGTATTATAAAAAAAAATCATCAATTCAAATAAAAATAAACAAATAACTATATACCTTCTCACAGATAATCAATCTGCCAATGTGTAACTGATACCATTAAAGTAATAAGAACAGATTTAACCAGTTACTAGCAACATTTTCATTATGCTCGCCAAATTGATCACTAGTGCTTGCCACGCTTTCAATTTCGTAGTATGATAACTGCAGCAGTTAGTCGGTTTGTAGAACGTTACAGCGCGCTGACATCACACGTTAAATTAAATTGCTCTATTGGTAAAGTTATTTTTCGTAAAAAAATTAGTCAATGTGCAGATGCACAATGGGTTGCGTTCTA
The DNA here is from genome assembly GCF_902652985.1 of Pecten maximus. Lineage (NCBI taxonomy): Eukaryota > Metazoa > Mollusca > Bivalvia > Pectinida > Pectinidae > Pecten > Pecten maximus. Next base: position 16,262,096 of record NC_047029.1, read on the forward strand.
TTTTGTTAATAGGAAATAGCAGAACAATGAGTTACACCCAACATACTTCAGCTGCTAATATGAATGTCAAACGTATTGCATGACAACGTAATGATTTAATGATAAACTTAAATATAGGTATTATGTCCTTTTTGGATAACGTGTTTCACCAAAATTCAAAGTAGTAAAAAACACAATACAATATTCTTATATGATAATAGGTTTCTTGAAGCGACCTATTTTCATTATTACCGTTCTTTGATATGTTTTGCAACCAGTTCGTTTGATTTAAGAGATTTTTATATTTTACTTTTAAACATTCTAGTGTGAGTTTGATGTGTTTTTCTGTGAAAATCCTTCTAGTGTGGTGTTCATTAGCCCTAAAACAATACAATACATTCCCTCGATACAATTATTTTTTTATCAAGTAAAACATATTTAACGCCAATGCCTAAAAGTGTATAACTACATACCTGGCAAGCCCGTGCTGCAGTCTGGCTGTGAGCTCTCTGATTACACGGCCACCGTGATCGACATATATACCACACAGGAATATATCGATCAGTTCAGAGTCATATCATCTGGAAGATTAAGTAATGACGTCAAAAATGTTCCAAGAAATTGAAAGATGGTTAATAGATCTCGTTTAACACGTTTGTCGATCCGAACGAGGAAGTGAATGGCAGCTTAATGAGAGGGTTGTAACCCCAGCCATAAATTAATGGAAGCTGTCCTTCATTTTCTGTCCCTTACGAGTAGCTGATGACACTATAGCATTATCGTAAAAAAGAGTCCTTTATAATACGCTTTCAGTCTTCAAATATTGAACCCTCAATATATGCATTTTCTAATGTAACTTACTATATTTCAAGAAAATTATTTTTAGCCCACCATCATCAGATGGTGGGCTATTCAAATCGCCTTGCGTCCGTAGTCCGTCGATCGTCCGTTCATCCGTCCGTAGGTCCGTCCGTCCGTTCGTCGTCGTCCGTCCGTCCGTAAACAATTCTTATTATCGCTATTTCCAAGAAACTACTGAAGGGACTTTCTCACATTTAATATAAAGGTTCCCCCTTGGTCCCTAGTCATGCATATTGGAAAGCAACATGGCCGACAGGCAGCCATCTTGGATTTTGACGATTGAAGTTTGTTTTCGCTATTTCTCAGAAAGTACTGAATGGATCTTTCTCAAATTTCATATGTAGGTTGACCTTGGTCCCTGTTTATGCATATGGAATTTTGGGACCAGTCGAAAAACAACATGGCCGACAGGCAGCCATCTTGTATTTTGACAATTGAAGTTTGTTATCGCTATTTCTCAGAAAGTACTGAAGGGATCTTTCTCAAATTTCATATGTGTATGTTCCCCTTGATCCGTAGCTATGCATATTTCATTTTGGAACCAATCTGAAAACAACATAGCCGACAGGCAGCCATCTTGGATTTTGACAATTGAAGTTTGTTATCGCTATTTAACAGAAGGTACTAAAAAGAGCTCTCAAATTGCATATGTACATGTAGGTTCCCCTTGTGTGAAAATAACTTGAGGGGATGTTTCTCAATTTACACAGATTAGTAAGAGGAAAGTGAGATATAGAGAGAAGATCAATCTGACATGGAAGCTATAAAGATCATTCAATGGTGGACGCCAATATCCCTCTGGGATCTCTTGTTGAATACTGATTCATTGCTCTAATACTTTCACCAAATCCATCCAAAGATTTTGATGTCTTAGTACGTTTGTTCTCATAATATAAAATGATAGTTTCTATTGGGTTAATGCATATTGGGAGGAGGCGTAGATAATTTGTATTAAGTTATTCCCAATCCCTTGTTCGTTGTTAATTGAAAATAAATATGTTTTAATGAACTTTAATTAATCGAGAGCTCAACCATGTTGCTTCTGTTACCATGCAGCTTCGGTTAATTAGTCCAGGTAAAATCAAATTATCTATCATATACGTTTAACATTGTGGAAACATAAATGTACCTCTTGTCTGAAAGATGAGGTCAACGCCTATGAAGATTTAGCATTAGCGCCAGCCTCAACTTAAATTTCTTTGATTTTTCTACCATTGTTAGGTACATGAAAATAAACCATAATCGTATAAATGATTAATCGTTATTTCAATCGATAGTCGTAGTGAACCTTCTTGCATAACACCAAGTTTAGTGAAGGGGTACCCTAACAAAATGGTTGATAATTTCCACAGGCTAATATAAAATTCAAAAAAAAACGAAAAGAATTATAACAGTTTACAGTGTATCTGCCCTGCAGGTAGGGCGTAAGAATTGTACCTGCTGTCCCCATTGCATGAACGTAAGATGCGATTAAATTTGTGATATTATCCTTTCTCTTCATAATGTCTCCCTTGACAATGCCTCACATTTGGCCTTTAGTTGAGCGTTCGCCCCTGTAAGGAAGGCTTTGGGTTCTGTCCCTCGCCGAGACATACCAGAATCTTTAAAAACGGTAGTTGTTGCTCCGGCTGAGCGCTCAGCATAGTAGGAATGGGACAACTGGTTCACCTGTTGTCAGTATAATGTGACCGGGTGGGGTGTCCTGGTGTCCACGGCAGTATGCTTCGGTGAGGTAGCACTATAAATCGGCAAAAGTTCCGACCTATCACAAGGAGACTTAACAAAAGCATACCGCAGCCTCCCAAAACACATACGCACTCACCACACCCATGCATATCGCACGTACGGGAGGCCATCCTGAAATGACCTTAGCTGTTGAAAGGACGTTCAATAAATAAAACCTAACCAAAGTACAGTGTATAAAGATTTACTGTTTTTTTATACCATATACATTGTATGTCATATTGTCATAATGACACATAAGATGTAAGCATTGTGATACATTTGATTATAATAGCATGCACATTTTTCACATCATTTAAAACGTATCCAACATTGTCAAATCAAGCTAGTATAGTTTTAATCACAATAAAAGGAAATTTTAAAACCGGTAAATTATTTTCTTTATTTCAATTAACATTTGATCAAAAACAAACGTAACATATAAAAATGTCACATCCTGCGGATCTGATTTCAATATGATGTAAGGATCAAGTATCAATCATCACGTTTCCTTCTTGGTCGTAGTTCAGGTTTTATTAAGCTAACAGCTATTATCATTTAACAACAGCATTTTCGGTGTTCGAGATGTAAGTATGTGGTGTGTAGTTGGAAGCTGCAGTATATTTGTGACTGTCTCCTTGTGATAGTGCGGTACTGATGTTTACAAAGGATGAACTAGTCAACTCACTCCCTAAATGCTGAGCGCAAAGCGGGAGTAGACACTTTTTAGAGACTCTGGTCAGGAATGTTCACCACGTTCGCCATATCCTCACCACACTCGTTCATCTCGATCACAATGTTGCACTAGCTGTTGTTTTGAAGTAAACAATAAATACAAACCAAAAAACAGCAAATGAAATCTCCACGTTGACTATAATAGAGGAACCATGACCTTGGATATTAGATAATGAACAAGTTTTCAAATCCTGGATCTCATGCAAAATTTTGCTCTTGTCATGGATTTTAACAATACTGACACAAATAAAAAAGAAACTTTCTGTATAATTAGTAGGATAAACTGCTGATATTGACTTTGTATACACGCATGCATTGTATGATATGTTAATAAAATCTATATTCATATTTTAACAAATTTATATAATCATTTGGTTGATGTCCCTCCTCTTCTCTTTTTAACATTAATAAAGGCCTTTCGTTCTGTCTTCCTCCAAACATAAATGGTGCAGATTCATATTCATTGCACGGCATAAACTGTAACTATTACCTATAGGTGATTCCCCTTGTGTGTTTGTAGTCGTTTGCCTTACTATTGAAACCCAAGTAAACACCAATAAAATATTGCTTTAGGGAGAAATTGTATCTCCGTTTTAAGTTGCAAGTTGATGTACTGAATGAAGTGTTAAGAAATTATACTTTATAGAAGCAAATTGTCAATTTGTTTAAATATAATTGTGTAATTGTTTTTCTCCGAGGGAAACAGCTGATCTGATCATAAAAGCATAGACTCAGTATAAAGGTGGACGGTTATTCGTTATTCTATTTTTATCTGAGTACATAAGGGAGATATTTGGGTATTTGTGGTGACGTTCAAATGCCAATAGACTGCAAGTTGTATTTTTAGTAAGTTAAAGAGTCAGTAATGTTTATAGTTCTTAACATCAGAAGGTTTCTCAGACATGTACACATTACCAAAAAAATAATCTCATTAAAGACACTGTGGCAGACCCGTTGATAGACGGATCGATGGACAAAATATACACCATGACGAAGAGTGGAATTTGAGTCGTCCTTGGGCCTGTGGTATGAGTGTGATTTTAGCATGCATGTTTTCTCACAAACAAACAGAGATTGTGTGGAAAGTGACATTAGTATAATGTTGTTTGTAATGACACTCTGCAAATTAACATGCCTTTAGCGTAAGTCTATTTATCAGAAGACATCCTCAAGACTAATTGTACGTTTAAAGCCTGCCGATGTAACAAACAGCAGAATATTGATTACAGTTAATAAACCTGCGTGACGCTATCTAAAATGAAACATATTTCTTATACAAAATCAATATCATTTCGTATTTCGTGTTTATTAACGAAAATTCAATTATATCATGACAAACTAGATGCCTTTAGCTGTCTTTTAATGCATTTCGTAGATGTCTCACGTGCGTTATTGTAAAATCTTTTCACTTTGGATTAAGGTATTTTTTCTTCTATCAAAAATAGTTTTCTTACATGCATACCAGTTTTTATCGTGTTTTCGTTCAAACATTTAATTTAACTAGGTTGTAAAGCCTCAAATCTAAACGCCTTTAAATCCTGATTGTATGTGTTACTGCAAATCTCTCTTGGGAGAAAAGATAATACATTCGTTTCGAGATATGTCAATGATTGTTTTATCTAAATCAAAAGACTTCCAGATACGTATTTTGCCAATAATTACCTTCGTAAATTCGCCCAAATGGGTAATTAATTTGCCCATATTTTACCCGAATTTAGTCGATTTTATATTTTCCCTTGGTGTTTATTATATCGTCATTTGTTTTCGACAGGTGTAGTCTAAAATACGTAAATAACAAAATGCCAAAGGTTAGTATATCGCGTTGTACTGACACGATGAGATTATATATGACGCTTTTGAGAATTCGGAGATTTGTGAACAGGTGATATGAGGCGATTGACTGATCTTGTACTTTATTTTCTCGTATGTAACATACACGTGGAGACGAACTGCGACTATCTTGGCCAAATTATATTAATGACGCTCGAGGCTGAATATGAGGTAACTTTCATGAAATATCCTCTAAATGATTTAGTCTTTTATATTATAGAAAGATGTTATCTCGGGGGAAAGCTAAAGGAAACGCGATAATGAAGGAAATAATTTTGTTTAACCAATTATTTACGACAATTTTTTTTTTTTTTTTATTTACATTCGAAATATGACTCTAAGGACCGCAAGTACGAAAAAAATAAAATAAGATTGATGTGCTAACTCAAATCTTTTGATGTAAACTAACAGCCTTTCAAAATTATGTGTGTATGATTAAGGTGCGACTAAAAATATGTTTCAAACCGGAAACAACACCAAATAGAAAAGTGTAAAGGGCTGTTTAAACACAATAATTGTATGGTTTAAGATAAAAGAAGGTGACATGGAAATCTATAGAACAAAGATTATTAAGTTCAACGAACTAATGAACATAACTCATGTTAAAGAACTAATGAAAAGGTGTACTTTTAGCAGACTAATTAATAACATGATCTGTCCTTGATAAAAATGAAAATGTTTTGTTGTGAATCAGTGCTGTGTATCAACTACGAAATAAATGTACTATTATTACTTGCTGCTTAATTACCAATGGGACGTTAATCAAATGCCAAAAATCCAACCCGTTCTTGGCCGATATAAGACGAACTACAGCAACAGACTCCGAATGTCGGTTGTCGAAGGCCTACGGAACATGTACTACGACTATGCTCACCAAAAAGCTGTAGACAAATCCGGACTACGGAAGGACCTGTATGGCGAAATCGTGGATGTTGTTTCTGGATCAGAAGATGAAGAGTAACTGAGACTTAGTCTTGAATCCTAACAACGGCTCTTTTCAGTCATTACATTAGTTATTAACTAATTTCGGTTAAATGTATGTCGGTAATCTACTGAAGTTTGATACAATTGATTCCGATTGCACAGGGACCGGGCACAATATTTGTATGTTAATATAAGTCCGCTGTTCAGCTGTTAAGACAACAAGTGTTACGTCCCTTTGATTGTACGATCAGTATCCGAGACTATACAATGTGATCAATTAATGTGGTTCGACATTAGTGCCGTATATTTAAAACGGGCATGTTACACGTGTATAACAATACATGTATGTGAAGGATACGTCCAATAAAAGTATCACCGTGGATTTAATTGATCGATTATTGATTTTACACATATTTCAAACGCCCGATTCGTACACGTCTAGCAAGTCTGTCAAGTATACTGCATTACGACAATCTGGATTGTCTTACTGTTCTATGACGTCATAATTGCATTACCAAAACTGCGTCAGCTACAGGATGTAGCAATTGTCCACGCATTCTGGTAACATAAATAGTGTATACTTAAGCATTGAACTGCTACCAAATGGTAGTATACAGTCGATATGAATACATTTTGGGTGACAGATAAACAGGGCGACATGAAATATTCATCTGTCACCCAAATTGTATTCATATTGACTGTAAACTACCATTTGGAAGCAGTTCAATGCTTATATTTACATTCATAATTATTTTATTTACTGTAGCTTAAGACGCGTTAAAATTTGCCGCTTCCCCTATCACTGACGTCATCAGGTTCAAATACCGGAACAGAAAATTCCAGAAGGATTAATATAGCCCCTCATATCGTTATTAATAACAAACACATACAATGGTTTTGGACAAATTTGGCTTTATTTTCATTTTCATATACGTTTGTAGATATCGTCAAGTTATTCAAAATTGCATAATGTCTGATTGTTTAAAATCCAAGCCGTTTTTCGGAGCAATGCTATACGGTTAACATTAAGAAGTGACGGGTATTGCACAGGACAGACTCGATTCCTCGCGAATATAAGTAGTTTCTATCGACTAGATTTACGTTATTTTCAGAAGAATATCAGTTCATAAATTCTAAATGAAAGTCGTCTTGACAGTGGGTGAACACGATTCCAAAGATATTTCGTTCTAAACAGATTCAAGTCTAACCAGTCGCATCTTAGCAGACGATTTTCAACTTCACACGGGCTCGATTTTGTAAGGTATGCCTTTAACATCAGTGAATAACCATCAAACTATAATCCCTATATACATACACAACCGGAAACCATGTCGATGCTCCCGATTTTTCACAGAGTTTTTATTTATTTATTTTTTATTTATTTTTTTATTTTTTATAAATACTGAACTTTTAATGTTGTCGTGTCTTATATTTCTGAAAATTCGGAAACGAGCCCCTTTCAGTGTGACGACATTGACAATTTGATAATTCCTAGATCAAGAACGGCGCTTATAGAAATTTTGTGTTGACTACATTTTGTTTTAATTATGAAATATTACTCTCATAAATTGTGAAGTTTCTTTATTTTGTAACACTTCAGATGTTTACATGTACTTATATAAAAGAAAAGTTCGACCGCAGGTTCTTTAAACTAACTTCTTTAATTAGATGACTCATGGTGTTTTAACATCTTTTTCCCCAGGCTGGTCAAATGGCAATAACTTCTAATATGAGGCTTTAGTTACGTGGCCGAAAATGAGTGCTAAGTACAACATCGAGATGTTGTACTGTCTAAAACATCGAGATGTTGTACTGTCTAAAACATCGAGATGTTGTACTGTCTGCGTCCCGGGTCCGCACTGCACTCCCCGTAGTCGTGGACAGTGTTCCTTTTATAGTAGGTTGTTATGAAACCACTTTTGACCATCACGTTTTCAACACGTGAATTAACTTTTACATAAGTTAAGGAATGCTGACATTGGTCCAAAATAGATGGTCACCCTGACTTAATGACTTTAAAATAGATGGTCATCCTGACTTAATGACGTTAAAATAGATGATCATCCTGACTTAATGACGTTTGCCTAACGTGGCAGGACGTGCCTTATATCTGAGAACACTATTTCAACATATGTAAACATTCTGACCGCCTTTGACAAACCTGTATTACATGTATATACGTATCATAAAATATCTATGGTAATTACCTTTGACCAAACTGTAGTATATACATATCGTAAAATATCTATGGCAATTATAATTAATAATTATAATTAACAACCTTTATCAATTACGTAATAATATTACGTCATCAAGTCCATTGTGTTACAATTTGTTTGTGTTGTAGATAATAAATGCTAGCATTCGAAATCTTTTCCGGCCGAAAGTAGCTGGCGGCCGTTGTTTTGACCAGCAACACCTGGGGCTGTGTATATTCCTACTCTGACCGAATCACTGTAAATTGTAGTATACATTCTTCTGGATACAATTTGGTTTACTAACGACTTATAGGCAAATGCAACAGATAATGTAAATACAGTGTGATATGCACGGACCGTGTCCAAGTAACGGTAATCGGATGTTTATACAAGAGCCAGGTAGGTCGCCTTTCACTCAATAAACAAAATGCGCCGACACGCGTCATAATGTATCCCGTGTACACGAGTTTCTCGTTAAGTGCTATGCAACTCGACTGCAGGTATATGTGACCGACGGATACTTTGCTGCCAGTAGTTCACTCAATAAAATAATGAAGACAATATCAAGGAACTCCCGACTCGACCAACGTGTAGTTTTTATGCAGATTTTGATAGAAAACCTTTCCAGATTCAACCAAGTAACAACAAGAACGCGCGTCTTCGCTTCTGTTTTTATTTCCGTTCTCCTAAAATCCGCCAGGGGGCAACCAAGAGCGGATGACACCCGAGACAGACGGAGAACGACCAGTACCGTCAAGGAGCGCAATGTATACATTACATCCCCCCTGACCTTTAATGAAGGTCAAGGTCATTCATGTGAACAAACTTGGTAGCCCTTTATCCCAGCATGCTACAGACCCAATATCAAGTCCCTGGGTCTTTTGGCTATTTAGAAGAAGTCGTTTAATTTGTTTTATCATATTTGACCCCTGTGACCTTGAATGAAAGTCAAGGTCATGCATTTGAACATACTTGGTACCAATTTACCGCAGCATGCTACAGACCCAATATCAACTCCCTGGCACTCTCGGTTATTGAGAAGAAGTCGTTTAAACATTTTAGCCTTTTTGGCCCCTGTGACATTGAATGAAGGTCAAGGTCATTCATTTGAACAAACTAGGTAGCCCTTCACCCCAACATGCTACAGACCCAATATTAACTCCCTGGGAATCTTGTTTATTGAGAAATCGTTTAAAGATTTTAACCTTTTTGACTCCTGTGACCTTGAATGAAAGTCAAGGTCATTCATTTGAACAAACTTGGTAGCCCTTCATCCCAGCATGCTACAGACCCAAATATCAACTCCCTGGAACTCTTGGTTATTGAGAAGACTTCGTTTCAAACATTTTAGCCTTTCTGACTCCTTTGACCTTGAATGAAGGTCAGGGTCATTCATTTGAACAAACTTGGTAGCCCTTCACCCCAGCATGCTACAGACCCAATATCAAGTCCCTGGGTCTTTTGGCTATTTAGAAGAAGTCGTTTAATTTGTTTTATCATATTTGACCCCTGTGACCTTGAATGAAAGTCAAGGTCATTCATTTGAACAAACTTGGTAGCCCTTTACCCCAGCATTTTACAGACCCAATATCAACTCCCTGGGACTCTTGGTTATTGAGAAGACTTCGTTTAAACATTTTAGCCTTTTTGGCCCCTGTGACATTGAATGAAGGTCAGGGTCATTCATTTGAACAAACTTGGTAGCCCTTTACCCCAGCATGCTACAGACCCAATATCGACTCCCTGGGAACTGTTGGTTATTGAGAAGAGGTCGTTTAAAGATGTTAGCCTTTTTGGCCCCTGTGACATTGAATGAAGGTCAGGGTCATTCATTTGAACAAACTTTGTACCCCTTCACCCCAGCATGCTACCGACCCAATATCAACTCCCTGGGACTCTTGGTTATTGAGAAGAAGTCGTTTAAAGATTTAAGCCATTTTGGCCCCTGTGACATTGAATGAAGGTCAAGGTCATTCATTTGAACAAACTTGGTACCCCTTCACCCCAGCATGCTACAGACCCAATATCAAGTCCCTGGGTCTTTTGGCTATTTAGAAGAAATCGTTTAATTTGTTTAATCATATTTGACCCCTGTGACCTTGAATGAAAGTCAAGGTCATTCATTTGAACAGACTTGGTAGCCCTTTACCCCAGCATTTTACAGACCCAATATCAACTCCCTGGTACTCTTGGTTATTGAGAAGACTTCGTTTAAACATTTTAGCCTTTTTGGCCCCTGTGACATTGAATGAAGGTCAGGGTCATTCATTTGAACAAACTAGGTAGCCGTTCCCCCCAGCATGCTACAGTCCCAATATCAACTCCCTGGGACTCTCGGTTATTGAGAAGAGGTCTTTTAAAGATGTTAGCCTTTTTGGCCCCTGTGACATTGAATGAAGGTCAGGGTCATTCATTTAAACAAACTTTGTACCCCTTCACCCCAGCATGCTACCGACCCAATATCAACTCCTTGGGACTCTTGGTTATTGAGAAGAAGTCGTTTAAAGATTTAAGCCATTTTGGCCCCTGTGACATTGAATGAAGGTCAAGGTCATTCATTTGAACAAACTTGGTAGCCCTTTACCCCAGCATTTTACAGACCCAATATCAACTCCCTGGGACTCTTGGTTATTGAGAAGAAGTCGTTTAAAGATTTAGCCTTTTTGGCCCCTGTGACATTGAATGAAGGTCAAGGTCATTCATTTGAACAAACTTGGTACCCCTTCACCCCAGCATGCTACAGACCCAATATCGACGTCCCTGGGATCTTTGGCTTATTGAGAAGAAGTCGTTTAAGATTTTAAGTCATATTTGACCCCTGTGACCTTGAATGAAGGTCAGGGTCATTCATTTGAACAAACTTGGTAGCCCTTTACCCCAGCATTTTACAGACCCAATATCGACTCCCTTGGCTGTTGGTTATTGAAAAAAAGTTTTTTTAAAGATTTTAGCCTTTTTGACTCCTGTGACCTTGAATGAAGGTCAGGGTCATTCATTTGAACAAACTTGGTAGCCCTTCACACCAGCATGCTACAGACCCTATATCAACTCCCTGGGACTCTTGGTTATTGAGAAGAAGTCGTTTAAAGATTTTAGCCTTTTTGACCCCTGTGACCTTAAATGAAAGTCAAGGTCATTCATTTGAACAAACTTGGTAGCCCTTCATCCCATCATGCCACAGACACAATATCGACTCCCTGGGACTCTTGGTTATTGAGAAGAAGTCGTTTAATTTGTTTAATCATATTTGACCCCTGTGACCTTGAATGAAAGTCAAGGTGATTCATTTGAACAAACTTGGTAGCCCTTTACCCCAGCATTTTACAGACCCAATATCAACTCCCTGGGACTCTTGGTTATTGAGAAGACTTCGTTTAAACATGTTAGCCTTTTTGGCCCCTGTGACATTGAATGAAGGTCAGGGTCATTCATTTGAACAAACTAGGTAGCCGTTCACCCCAGCATGCTACAGTCCCAATATCAACTCCCTGGGACTCTCGGTTATTGAGAAGAGGTCGTTTAAAGATGTTAGCCTTTTTGGCCCCTGTGACATTGAATGAAGGTCAGGGTCATTCATTTGAACAAACTTTGTACCCCTTCACCCCAGCATGCTACAGACCCAATATCGACTCCTTGTGACTCTTGGTTATTGAGAAGAAGTCGTTTAAAGATTTAAGCCATTTTGGCCCCTGTGACATTGAATGAAGGTCAAGGTCATTCATTTGAACAAACTTGGTACCCCTTCACCCCAGCATGCTACAGACCCAATATCAACTCCCTGGGACTCTTGGTTATTGAGAAGAAGTCGTTTAAAGATTTTAGCCTTTTTGGCCCCTGTGACATTGAATGAAGGTCAGGGTCATTCATTTGAACAAACTTGGTAGCCCTTTACCCCAGCATGCTACAGACCCAATATCGACTCACTGGGACTCTTGGTTATGGAGAAGAAGTCGTTTAAAGATTTTAACCTTTTGGACTCCTGTTAACTTTGAATGAAGATCGACGTTATTCATTTGAACAAAGTTGGTGGCGCTTCATAGCAGCATGCTACAGACCCAATATCAACTCCCTGGGACTCTCGGTTAATGAGAAGTCGTTTAAAGATTTTAGCCTTTTTGGCCCCTGTGACATTGAATGAAGTTCAAGGTCATTCATTTGAACAAACTAGGTAGCACTTCACCCCAACATGCTACAGACCCAATATTAACTCCCTGGGAATCTTGGTTATTGAGAAGAAGTCGTTTAAAGATTTTAGCCTTTTTGACTCCTGTGACCTTAAATGAAGGTCAAGGTCATTCATTTGAACAAACTAGGTAGCCCTTCACCCCAGCATGGTACAGACCCAACATCAACTCCCTGGGACTCTTGGTTATTGAGAAGTCGTTTAAAGATTTTAGCCTTTTTGACTCCTGTGACCTTGATTGGAGGTCAAGGTCATTCATTTGAACAACTTGGTAGCCCTTCACCCCAGCATGCTACAGACCCAACATCAAGTCCCTGGGTCTTTTGGCTATTTAGAAGTCGTTTAATTTCTTTTAGCATATTTGACCCCTGTGACCTTGAAGGAAAGTCAAGGTCATTCATTTGAACAAACTTGGTAGCCCTTCACACCAGCATGCTACAGACCCAATATCGACTCCCTGAGTCTCTTGGTTATTGAGAAGAAGTCGTTTAAAGATTTTAACCTTTTTGACTCCTGTGACCTTGAATGAAGGTCAACGTTATTCATTTGAACAAACTAGGTAGCACTTCACCCCAACATGCTACAGACCCAATATTAACTCCCTGGGACTCTCGGTTATTGAGAAGAGGTCGTTTAAAGATTTTAGCCATTTTGGCCCCTGTGACATTGAATGAAGGTCAAGGTCATTCATTTGAACAAACTTGGTAGCCTTTACCCCAGCATACTACAGACCCAATATTAAGTCCCTGGGACTCTCGGTTATTGAGAAGAGGTCGTTTAAAGATTTTAGCCTTTTTGGCCCCTGTGACATTGAATGAAGGTCAGGGTCATTCATTTGAACAAACTTGGTAGCCTTTACCCAGCATACTACAGACCCAATATTAAGTCCCTGGGACTCTCGGTTATTGAGAAGAGGTCGTTTAAAGATTTTAGCCTTTTTGGCCCCTGTGACATTGAATGAAGGTCAGGGTCATTCATTTGAACAAACTTGGTAGCCCTTCATCCCAGCATGCTACAGACCCAATATCGACTCCCTGGGACTCTTGGTTATTGAGAAATCGTTTAAAGATTTTAACCTTTTTGACTCCTGTGACCTTGAATGAAAGTCAAGGTCATTCATTTGAACAAACTTGGTAGCCCTTCATCCCAGCATGCTACAGACCCAATATCAACTCCCTGGAACTCTTGGTTATTGAGAAGACTTCGTTCAAACATTTTAGCCTTTTTGACCCCTTTGACCTTAAATGAAAGTCAAGGTCATTCATTTGAACAAACTTGGTAGCCCTTCACCCCAGCATGCTACAGACCCAATATCAAGTCCCTGGGTCTTTTGGCTATTTAGAAGAAGTCGTTTAATTTGTTTTATCATATTTGACCCCTGTGACCTTGAATGAAAGTCAAGGTCATTCATTTGAACAAACTTGGTAGCCCTTTATCCCAGCATGCCACAGACCTAATATCGACTCCCTGGGACTGTTGGTTATTGAAAAGAAGTTTTTTTTAAAGATTTTAGCCTTTTTGACTCCTGTGACCTTGAATGAAGGTCAGGGTCATTCATTTGAACAAACTTGGTAGCCCTTCACACCAGCATGCTACAGACCCAATATCGACTCCCTGGAACTCTTGGTTATTGAGAAGAAGTCGTTTAAAGATTTTAGCCTTTTTGACCCCTGTGACCTTAAATGAAAGTCAAGGTCATTCATTTGAACAAACTTGGTAGCCCTTCATCCCATCATGCCACAGACACAATATCGACTACCTGGGACTCTTGGTTATTGAGAAGTTTTTTTAAAGATTTTAACCTTTTTGACTCCTGTGACCTTGAATGAAGGTCAAGGTCATTCATTTGAACAAAGTTGGTAGCCCTTCACACCAGCATGCTACAGACCCAATATCAAGTCCCTGGGTCTTTTGGCTATTTAGAAGAAAGTCGTTTAATTTGTTTAATCATATTTGACCCCTGTGACCTTGAATGAAAGTCAAGGTCATTCATTTGAACAGACTTGGTAGCCCTTTACCCCAGCATTTTACAGACCCAATATCAACTCCCTGGTACTCTTGGTTATTGAGAAGACTTCGTTTAAACATTTTAGCCTTTTTGGCCCCTGTGACATTGAATGAAGGTCAGGGTCATTCATTTGAACAAACTAGGTAGCCGTTCCCTCCAGCATGCTACAGTCCCAATATCAACTCCCTGGGACTCTCGGTTATTGAGAAGAGGTCGTTTAAAGATGTTAGCCTTTTTGGCCCCTGTGACATTGAATGAAGGTCAGGGTCATTCATTTGAACAAACTTTGTACCCCTTCACCCCAGCATGCTACCGACCCAATATCAACTCCTTGGGACTCTTGGTTATTGAGAAGAAGTCGTTTAAAGATTTAAGCCATTTTGGCCCCTGTGACATTGAATGAAGGTCAAGGTCATTCATTTGAACAAACTTGGTACCCCTTCACCCCAGCATGCTACAGACCCAATATCAACTCCCTGGGACTCTTGGTTATTGAGAAGAAGTCGTTTAAAGATTTTAGCCTTTTTGGCCCCTGTGACATTGAATGAAGGTCAGGGTCATTCATTTGAACAAACTTGGTAGCCCTTCACCCCAGCATGCTACAGACCCAATATCGACTCCCTGGGAATCTTGGTTATTGAGAAGAAGTCGTTTAAAGATTTTAGTCTTTTTGACTCCAGTGACCTTGAATGAAGGTCAGGGTCATTCATTTGAACAAACTTGGTAGCCCTTCATCCCAGCATGCCAGAGACCTAATATCGACTCCCTGGGACTGTTGGTTATTGAAAAGAAGTTTTTTTTAAAGATTTTAGCCTTTTTGACTCCTGTGACCTTGAATGAAGGTCAGGGTCATTCATTTGAACAAAATTGGTAGCCCTTCACACCAGCATGCTACAGACCCAATATCGACTCCCTGGAACTCTTGGTTATTGAGAAGAAGTCGTTTAAAGATTTTAGCCTTTTTGACCCCTGTGACCTTAAATGAAAGTCAAGGTCATTCATTTGAACAAACTTGGTAGCCCTTCATCCCATCATGCCACAGACACAATATCGACTCCCTGGGACTCTTGGTTATTGAGAAGAAGTCGTTTAATTTGTTTAATCATATTTGACCCCTGTGACCTTGAATGAAAGTCAAGGTGATTCATTTGAACAAACTTGGTAGCCCTTTACCCCAGCATTTTACAGACCCAATATCAACTCCCTAGGACTCTTGGTTATTGAGAAGACTTCGTTTAAACATGTTAGCCTTTTTGGCCCCTGTGACATTGAATGAAGGTCAGGGTCATTCATTTGAACAAACTAGGTAGCCGTTCACCCCAGCATGCTACAGTCCAAATATCAACTCCCTGGGACTCTCGGTTATTGAGAAGAGGTCGTTTAAAGATGTTAGCCTTTTTGGCCCCTGTGACATTGAATGAAGGTCAGGGTCATTCATTTGAACAAACTTTGTACCCCTTCACCCCAGCATGCTACAGACCCAATATCGACTCCTTGTGACTCTTGGTTATTGAGAAGAAGTCGTTTAAAGATTGAAGCCATTTTGGCCCCTGTGACATTGAATGAAGGTCAAGGTCATTCATTTGAACAAACTTGGTACCCCTTCACCCCAGCATGCTACAGACCCAATATCAACTCCCTGGGACTCTTGGTTATTGAGAAGAAGTCGTTTAAAGATTTTAGCCTTTTTGGCCCCTGTGACATTGAATGAAGGTCAGGGTCATTCATTTGAACAAACTTGGTAGCCCTTTACCCCAGCATGCTACAGACCCAATATCGACTCACTGGGACTCTTGGTTATGGAGAAGAAGTCGTTTAAAGATTTTAACCTTTTGGACTCCTGTTAACTTTGAATGAAGATCGACGTTATTCATTTGAACAAAGTTGGTGGCGCTTCATAGCAGCATGCTACAGACCCAATATCAACTCCCTGGGACTCTCGGTTAATGAGAAGTCGTTTAAAGATTTTAGCCTTTTTGGCCCCTGTGACATTGAATGAAGTTCAAGGTCATTCATTTGAACAAACTAGGTAGCACTTCACCCCAACATGCTACAGACCCAATATTAACTCCCTGGGAATCTTGGTTATTGAGAAGAAGTCGTTTAAAGATTTTAGCCTTTTTGACTCCTGTGACCTTAAATGAAGGTCAAGGTCATTCATTTGAACAAACTAGGTAGCCCTTCACCCCAGCATGGTACAGACCCAACATCAACTCCCTGGGACTCTTGGTTATTGAGAAGTCGTTTAAAGATTTTAGCCTTTTTGACTCCTGTGACCTTGATTGGAGGTCAAGGTCATTCATTTGAACAACTTGGTAGCCCTTCACCCCAGCATGCTACAGACCCAACATCAAGTCCCTGGGTCTTTTGGCTATTTAGAAGTCGTTTAATTTCTTTTAGCATATTTGACCCCTGTGACCTTGAAGGAAAGTCAAGGTCATTCATTTGAACAAACTTGGTAGCCCTTCACACCAGCATGCTACAGACCCAATATCGACTCCCTGAGTCTCTTGGTTATTGAGAAGAAGTCGTTTAAAGATTTTAACCTTTTTGACTCCTGTGACCTTGAATGAAGGTCAACGTTATTCATTTGAACAAACTAGGTAGCACTTCACCCCAACATGCTACAGACCCAATATTAACTCCCTGGGACTCTCGGTTATTGAGAAGAGGTCGTTTAAAGATTTTAGCCATTTTGGCCCCTGTGACATTGAATGAAGGTCAAGGTCATTCATTTGAACAAACTTGGTAGCCTTTACCCCAGCATACTACAGACCCAATATTAAGTCCCTGGGACTCTCGGTTATTGAGAAGAGGTCGTTTAAAGATTTTAGCCTTTTTGGCCCCTGTGACATTGAATGAAGGTCAGGGTCATTCATTTGAACAAACTTGGTAGCCTTTACCCAGCATACTACAGACCCAATATTAAGTCCCTGGGACTCTCGGTTATTGAGAAGAGGTCGTTTAAAGATTTTAGCCTTTTTGGCCCCTGTGACATTGAATGAAGGTCAGGGTCATTCATTTGAACAAACTTGGTAGCCCTTTACCCCAGCATGCTACAGACCCAATATCGACTCCCTGGGACTCTTGGTTATTGAGAAGAAGTCGTTTAAAGATTTTAGCCTTTTTGGCCCCTGTGACATTGAATGAAGGTCAAGGTCATTCATTTGAAAAAACTTGGTAGCCTTTACCCCAGCATACTACAGACCCAATATTAAGTCCCTGGGACTCTCGGTTATTGAGAAGAGGTCGTTTAAAGATTTTAGCCTTTTTGGCCCCTGTGACATTGAATGAAGGTCAGGGTCATTCATTTGAACAAACTTGGTAGCCCTTTACCCCAGCATGCTACAGACCCAATATCGACTCCCTGGGACTCTTGGTTATTGAGAAGAAGTCGTTTAAAGATTTTAGCCTTTTTGGCCCCTGTGACATTGAATGAAGGTCAAGGTCATTCATTTGAAAAAACTTGGTAGCCCTTTACCCCAGCATGCTACAGACCCAATATCGACTCACTGGGACTCTTGGTTATTGAGAAGAAGTCGTTTAAAGATTTTAACCTTTTGGACTCCTGTGACCTTGAATGAAGGTCGACGTTATTCATTTGAACAAAGTTGGTAGCGCTTCATAGCAGCATGCTACAGACCCAATATCAACTCCCTGGGACTCTCGGTTAATGAGAAGAAGTCGTTTAAAGATTTTAGCCTTTTTGGCCCCTGTGACATTGAATGAAGTTCAAGGTCATTCATTTGAACAAACTAGGTAGCACTTCACCCCAACATGCTACAGACCCAATATTAACTCCCTGGGAATCTTGGTTATTGAGAAGAAGTCGTTTAAAGATTTTAGCCTTTTTGACTCCTGTGACCTTAAATGAAGGTCAAGGTCATTCATTTGAACAAAATTGGTAGCCCTTCATCCCAGCATGCTACAGATCCAATATCAAGTCCCTGGGTCTTTTGGCTATTTAGAAGAAGTCGTTTAATTTGTTTAATTATATTTGACCCCTGTGACCTTGAATGAAAGTCAATGTCATTCATTTGAACAAACTTGGTAGCCCTTTACCCCAGCATTTTACAGTCCCAATATCAACTCCCTGGGACTCTTGGTTATTGAGAAGACTTCGTTCAAACATTTTAGCCTTTTTGACCCCTGTGACATTAAATGATAGTCAAGGTCATTCATTTGAACAAACTTGGTAGCGGTTCACCCCAGCATGCTACAGACCCAATATCGACTCCTTGGGACTCTTGGTTATTGAGAAGAAGTCGTTTAAAGATTTTAGCCATTTTGGCCCCTGTGACATTGAATGAAGGTCAAGGTTATTCATTTGAACAAACTTGGTACCCCTTCACCCCAGCATGCTACAGACCCAATATCAACTCCCTGGGTCTGTTGGTTATTGAGAAGAAGTCGTTTAAAGATTTTAGCCTTTTTGACTCCTGTCATCTTGAATGAAGGTCAGGGTCATTCATTTGAACAAACTTGGTAGCCCTTTACTCCAGCATGCTACAGACCCAATATCAACTCCCCGGGATTCTCGGTTATTGAGAAGAAGTCGTTTAAAGATTTTAGCCTTTTTGGCCCCTGTGACATTGAATGAAGGTCAATGTCATTCATTTGAACAAAGTAGTGAGCCCTTCACCCCAGCATGGTACAGACCCAACATCAACTCCCTGGGACTCTTGGTTATTGAGAAGAAGTCGTTTAAAGATTTTAGCCTTTTTGACTCCTGTGACCTTGATTGGAGGTCAAGGTCATTCATTTGAACAAATTTGGTAGCCCTTTACCCAAGCATGCTACAGACCTAATATCAACTCCCTGGGACTCTCGGTTATTGCGAAGACGTCGTTTAAATATTTTAGCCTTTTTGACTCCTGTGACCTTGAATGAAGATCAAGGTCATTCATTTGAACAAACTTGGGAGCCCTTCACCCCAGCATGCTACAGGCCAAATATTAGGTATCTTGGACTATTGGTTATTGAAAAGAAGTTTTTTAAAGATATTAGCCTTTTTTACTCCTGTGACCTTGCATGAAGGTCAAGGTCATTCGTTTGAACAAACTTGGTAGCCCTTTACCCCAGCATGCTACAGACCTAACATCACCTCCCTGAGACTCTTGGTTATTGAGAAGTCGTTTAAAGATTTTAGCCTTTTTGACCCCTGTGACCTTGAATGAAGGTCAAGGTCATTCATTTGAACAAACTTGGTAGCCCTTCACCCCAGCATGCTACAGACCCAACATCAAGTCCCTGGGTCTTTTGTCTATTTAGAAGTCGTTTAATTTCTTTTAGCATATTTGACCTCTGTGACCTTGAATGAAAGTCAAGGTCATTCATTTGAACAAACTTGGTAGCCCTTCATCGCAGCATGCTACAGACCCAATATCGGAATCCCTAAGTTCTCTTGGTTATTGAGAAAGAAGTCGTTTTAAAGATTTTAACCTATTTGACTCCTTTGACCTTGAATGTAGGTCAAAGTTATTCATTTGAAAAAACTTGATACCGCTTCCTCGCAGCATGCTACAGACCCATATTCGACTCACTGGGCTCTTGGTATTGAGAAGAAGTCGTTTAAAGATTTTAGCCTTTTTGGCCCCTGTGACATTGAATGAAGTTCAAGGTCATTCATTTGAACAAACTAGGTAGCACTTCACCCCAACATGCTACAGACCCAATATTAACTCCCTGGGAATCTTGGTTATTGAGAAGAAGTTTTTTAAAGATATTAGCCTTTTTTACTCCTGTGACCTTGCATGAAGGTCAAGGTCATTCGTTTGAACAAACTTGGTAGCCCTTTACCCCAGCATGCTACAGACCTAACATCACCTCCCTTGAGGACTCTTGGTTATGAGAAGTCGTTTAAAGATTTTAGCCTTTTTGACCCCTGTGACCTTGAATGAAGGTCAAGGTCATTCATTTGAACAAACTTGGTAGCCCTTCACCCCAGCATGCTACAGACCCAACATCAAGTCCCTGGGTCTTTTGTCTATTTAGAAGTCGTTTAATTTCTTTTAGCATATTTGACCTCTGTGACCTTGAATGAAAGTCAAGGTCATTCATTTGAACAAACTTGGTAGCCCTTCACACCAGCATGCTACAGACCCAATATCGACTCCCTAAGTTTCTTGGTTATTGAGAAGAAGTCGTTTAAAGATTTTAACCTTTTTGACTCCTGTGACCTTGAATGAAGGTCAACGTTATTCATTTGAAAAAAACTTGGTAGCGCTTCATCGCAGCATGCTACAGACCCAATTTCGACTCACTGGGGCTCTTGGTAATTGAGAAGAAGTCGTTTAAAGATTTTAGCCTTTTTGGCCCCTGTGACATTGAATGAAGTTCAAGGTCATTCATTTGAACAAACTAGGTAGCACTTCACCCCAACATGCTACAGACCCAATATTAACTCCCTGGGAATCTTGGTTATTGAGAAGAAGTCGTTTAAAGATTTTAGCCTTTTTGACCCCTGTGACCTTAAATGAAGGTCAAGGTCATTCATATGAACAAACTTGGTAGCCCCTTACCCCAGCATGCTACAGACCCTATATCAACTCCCTGGGACTCTTGGTTATTGAGAAGAAGTCGTTTAAAGATTTTAGTCTTTTGACTCCAGTGACCTTGAATGAAGGTCAGGGTCATTCATTTGAACAAACTTGGTAGCCCTTCATCCCAGCATGCTACAGACCCAATATCGACTCCCTGGGACTCTTGGTTATTGAGAAATCGTTTAAAGATTTTAACCTTTTTGACTCCTGTGACCTTGAATGAAAGTCAAGGTCATTCATTTGAACAAAATTGGTAGCCCTTCATCCCAGCATGCTACAGACCAAATATTAGGTATCTTGGACTCTTGGTTATTGAAAAGAAGTTTTTTAAAGATTTTAGCCTTTTTGACTGCTGTGACCTTGAATGGAGGTCAAGGTCATTCATTTGAACAAACTTGGTAGCCCTTTACCCCAGCATACTACAGACCAAATATCAAGTCCCTGGATCTTTTGGCTATTTAGAAGAAGTCGTTTAATTTTTTTTTAGCATATTTCACCCCTGTGACCTTGAATGAAAGTCAAGGTCATTTATTTGAACAAACTTGGTAGCGCTTCATCCCAGCATGCTACAGACCCACTATCAACTCCCTGGGACTCTTGGTTTTTGAGAAGTCGTTTAAAGAGTTAAGCCTTTTTGACCCCTGTGACCTTGAATGAAGGTCAACGTTATTCATTTGAACAAACTTGGTAGCGCTTCATCGCAGCATGCTACAGGCCCAATATTATGTCTCTGGGCCATTTGGTTATTGAGAAGAAGTTGCTTGAATGGCAGGTGAGCTAATAAACAACGAAAATGACGCAATTTCTGCTGACTGTTGTACAAAATGGGTATGATCCGAGATACGGGAACCGGCAACAATGTGGTAAACAACATTAACACATGGGACAGTTATATCAGCATGAACAAAACGGGAATCAGCTAAAAATAGAACGTTCATGTTACGAAGAAATCACCCATCGCTTCCACGTGACTCGCTTTAATTATCAAAATTGATCAGTTTCATGCAATATTATCTCAATCATCGCTTACAAACCAGTCGAAAATATCTTCTGTGACATTTGGATTCTCCACCATGTAGTTTTTATGCAGATTTTGATAGAAAACCTTTCTAGATTCAACCAAGTAACAACAAGAACGCGCGTCTTCGCTTCTGTATTTATTTCCGTTCTCCTAAAATCCGCCAGGGGCCAACTAAAGCTGATGACACCCAAGACAGACGGGGAACGACCAGTACCGTCAAGGAGCGCAATGTATACATTACAAACGCTTCACCCTGCTGGACAGTGACGATGATACCTTCCGTTATATAGTCCACCTGACGATGATATCTTCCATTATATAGTCCATCTGACGATGACATTCTCCATTAACTAGTCCACCTGAAGATGATATCCGCCATTATATATTCCACCTGACGATGATACCTTCCTTTATATATTCTACGGGACGATGACACCCTCCATTATACAGTCCACCTGACGATGATACCTTCCTTTATATATTCCACCTGACGATGATACCCTCCATTATATAGTCCACCTGAAGATGTCCCCTTTCATTATATAGTCCACCTGACGATGATACCCTCCATTATATAGTCCACCTGACGACGATACTCTCCATTATATAGTCCATCTGACGATGATACCCTCCATTATATAGTCCACCTGACGATGACACCCTCCATTATATAGTCCATCTGACGATGATACTCTCCATTAAATAGTCCACCTGACGATGATACTCTCCATTATATAGTCCACCTGACGATGACACCCTAACTTATATAGTCCACCTGACGATGATACTCTCCATTATATAGTCCATCTGAAGATGACATCCGCCATTATATATTCCACCTGACGATGATACCTTCCTTTATATATTCTACAGGACGATGACACCCTCCATTATATAGTCCACCTGACGATGACATCGTCCATTATATAGTCCATCTGACGATGATAACCTCCATTATATAGTCCACCTGACGATGACATCGTCCATTATATAGTCCACCTGACGATGATGTCCTCCATTATATAGTCCATCTGACGATGACACCCTCAATTATATAGTCCACCTGACTATGATACCCTCCATTATATAGTCCTGACGATGATATCCTCCATTATATAGTCCACCTGACGATGATACTCTCCATTAACTAGTCCACCTGACGATGACACCCTTACTTATATAGTCCACCTGACGATGATATCCTCCATTATATAGTCCTGACGATGATATCCTCCATTATATAGTCCACGTAACGATGACACCCTCCATTATATAGTCCACCTGACGATGATATCATCCATTATATAGTCCACCTGACGTTGATATCCTCCATTATATAGTCCACCTGACGATGATACCCTCCTTTATATAGTCCACCTGACGATGATACTATGACACCCTAACTTATATAGTCCACCTGACGATGATATCCTCCATTATATAGTCCACCTGGCGATGATACCCTCTATTATATAGTCCACCTGACGATGATACCCTCCATTTAATAGTCCACCTGAAGATGATAACCTTCATCATATTGTCCACCTGACGATGATACCCTCCATATTTGGGACTGGGGGTAACTGAAAAAGTCTCCACATAGAACTATATTTGGATACCTCCGAAAACCCTTCTGTCATCTTTTGATAAACATATTTCAGCAACTTGTTCAAACTGTTTCTTGCTCAACATGGAAATTTCATCTATTATCAGTACATCAGTTCCTTTAATTCTCTCCAATGTGTCTGTATACTTAGTGTTTGATTTGATAACTGAAATAATCTCTGATGTGGAATAACGCCCATCATCTATACCACTCCACCTGTGGATTGTACATGGTTTTAGTTCACTAGGAAAAATTGTGCACGCAATCCCTGTTGTGCATGTCAAACTAACCTTTTTCCGATGCTTCGTATGACAATAATACCCCCATTATATAGTCCATCTGACAATAATACCCTCCATTATATAGTCCACCTGACGATGATACCCTCCATTATATAGTCCACCTGACGATGATACCCTCTATTATATAGTCCACCTGACGATGATACCCTCTATTATATAGTCCATCTGACGATGATACCCTCCATTATATAGTCCACCTGACGATGATACCTTCCTTTATATATTCCACCTGACGATGATACCCTCCATTATATAGTCCACCTGAAGATGTCCCCCTTCATTATATAGTCCACCTGACGATGATACACTCCATTATATAGTCCACCTGACGATGATACTCTCCATTATATAGTCCATCTGACGATGATACCCTCCATTATATAGTCAACCTGACGATGACACCCTCCATTATATAGTCCATCTGACGATGATACTCTCCATTAAATAGTCCACCTGACGATGATACTCTCCATTATATAGTCCATCTGAAGATGATATCCGCCATTATATATTCCACCTGACGATGATACCTTCCTTTATATATTCTACGGGACGATTACACCATCCATTATATAGTCCACCTGACGATGACATCGTCCATTATATAGTCCACCTGACGATGACATCGTCCATTATATAGTCCACCTGACGATGATGTCCTCCATTATATAGTCCATCTGACGATGACACCCTCAATTATATAGTCCACCTGACTATGATACCCTCCATTATATAGTCCTGACGATGATATCCTCCATTATATAGTCCACCTGACGATGATACTCTCCATTAACTAGTCCACCTGACGATGACACCCTTACTTATATAGTCCACCTGACGATGATATCCTCCATTATATAGTCCTGACGATGATATCCTCCATTATATAGTCCACGTAACGATGACACCCTCCATTATATAGTCCACCTGACGATGATATCATCCATTATATAGTCCACCTGACGTTGATATCCTCCATTATATAGTCCACCTGACGATGATACCCTCCTTTATATAGTCCACCTGACGATGATACTATGACACCCTAACTTATATAGTCCACCTGACGATGATATCCTCCATTATATAGTCCACCTGGTGATGATACCCTCTATTATATAGTCCATCTGACGATGATACCCTCCATTATATAGTCCACCTGACGATGATACCTTCCTTTATATATTCCACCTGACGATGATACCCTCCATTATATAGTCCACCTGAAGATGTCCCCCTTCATTATATAGTCCACCTGACGATGATACACTCCATTATATAGTCCACCTGACGATGATACTCTCCATTATATAGTCCATCTGACGATGATACCCTCCATTATATAGTCCACCTGACGATGACACCCTCCATTATATAGTCCATCTGACGATGATACTCTCCATTAAATAGTCCACCTGACGATGATACTCTCCATTATATAGTCCATCTGAAGATGATATCCGCCATTATATATTCCACCTGACGATGATACCTTCCTTTATATATTCTACGGGACGATGACACCATCCATTATATAGTCCACCTGACGATGACATCGTCCATTATATAGTCCACCTGACGATGACATCGTCCATTATATAGTCCACCTGACGATGATGTCCTCCATTATATAGTCCATCTGACGATGACACCCTCAATTATATAGTCCACCTGACTATGATACCCTCCATTATATAGTCCTGACGATGATATCCTCCATTATATAGTCCACCTGACGATGATACTCTCCATTAACTAGTCCACCTGACGATGACACCCTTACTTATATAGTCCACCTGACGATGATATCCTCCATTATATAGTCCTGACGATGATATCCTCCATTATATAGTCCACGTAACGATGACACCCTCCATTATATAGTCCACCTGACGATGATATCCTCCATTATATAGTCCACCTGACGATGATACTCTCCATTAACTAGTCCACCTGACGATGACACCCTTACTTATATAGTCCACCTGACGATGATATCCTCCATTATATAGTCCTGACGATGATATCCTCCATTATATAGTCCACGTAACGATGACACCCTCCATTATATAGTCCACCTGACGATGATATCATCCATTATATAGTCCACCTGACGTTGATATCCTCCATTATATAGTCCACCTGACGATGATACCCTCCTTTATATAGTCCACCTGACGATGATACTATGACACCCTAACTTATATAGTCCACCTGACGATGATATCCTCCATTATATAGTCCACCTGGCGATGATACCCTCTATTATATAGTCCACCTGACGATGATACCCTCCATTTAATAGTCCACCTGAAGATGATAACCTTTATCATATTGTCCACCTGACGATGATACCCTCCATATTTGGGACTGGGGGTAACTGAAAAAGTCTCCACATAGAACTATATTTGGATACCTCCGAAAACCCTTCTGTCATCTTTTGATCAACATATTTCAGCAATTTGTTCAAACTGTTTCTTGCTCAACATGGAAATTTCATCTATTATCAGTACATCAGTTCCTTTAATTCTCTCCAATGTGTCTGTATACTTAGTGTTTGATTTGATAACTGAAATAATCTCTGATGTGGAATAACGCCCATCATCTATACCACTCCACCTGTGGATTGTACATGGTTTTAGTTCACTAGGAAAAATTGTGCACGCAATCCCTGTTGTGCATGTCAAACTAACCTTTTTTCCGATGCTTCGTATGACAATAATACCCCCATTATATAGTCCATCTGACAATAATACCCTCCATTATATAGTCCACCTGACGATGATACCCTCCATTATATAGTCCACCTGACGATGATACCCTCTATTATATAGTCCACCTGACGATGATACCCTCTATTATATAGTCCATCTGACGATGATACCCTCCATTATATAGTCCACCTGACGATGATACCCTCCATTATATAGTCCATCTGACGATGATACCCTCCATTATATAGTCCATCCGACGATGATACCCTCCATTATATAGTCCACCTGACGATGATACCCTCTATTATATAGTCCATCTGACGATAATAACCTCCATTATATAGTCCACCTGACGATGATACCCTCACTTATATAGTCCATCTGACGATGATACCCTCAATTATATAGTCCATCTAACGATGATACCCTCTATTATATAGTCCACCTGACTATGATATCCTTCATTATATAGTCCACCTTATTATGATACCCTCCATTATATAGTCCACCTGACGATGATACCCTCCATTATATAGTCCATCTGACGATGATACCCTCCATTATATAGTCCATCCGACGATGATATCCTTCATTATATAGTCCACCTGACTATGATATCCTCCATTATATAGTCCACCTGACTATGATACCCTCCATTATATAGTCCACCTGACGATTATACCCTCACTTATATAGTCCATCTGACGATGACACCCTTTAATATATAGTCCACCTGACGATGATATCCTCCATTATATAGTCCACCTGACGATGACACCCTCCATTATATAGCCCACCTTAAGATAACACCCTCAATTATATAGTCCACTTGACGATGATATCCTCCATTATATAGTCCACGTAACGATGACACCCTCCATTATATAGTCCACCTGACGATGATATCATCCATTATATAGTCCACCTGACGATGATATCCTCCATTATATAGTCCACCTGACGATGATACCCTCCTTTATATAGTCCACCTGACGATGATACTATGACACCCTAACTTATATAGTCCACCTGACGATGATATCCTCCATTATATAGTCCACCTGGCGATGATACCCTCTATTATATAGTCCACCTGACGATGATACCCTCCATTTAATAGTCCACCTGAAGATGATAACCTTTATCATATTGTCCACCTGACGATGATACCCTCCATATTTGGGACTGGGGGTAACTGAAAAAGTCTCCACATAGAACTATATTTGGATACCTCCGAAAACCCTTCTGTCATCTTTTGATAAACATATTTCAGCAACTTGTTCAAACTGTTTCTTGCTCAACATGGAAATTTCATCTATTATCAGTACATCAGTTCCTTTAATTCTCTCCAATGTGTCTGTATACTTAGTGTTTGATTTGATAACTGAAATAATCTCTGATGTGGAATAACGCCCATCATCTATACCACTCCACCTGTGGATTGTACATGGTTTTAGTTCACTAGGAAAAATTGTGCACGCAATCCCTGTTGTGCATGTCAAACTAACCTTTTTCCGATGCGTCGTATGACAATAATACCCCCATTATATAGTCCATCTGACAATAATACCCTCCATTATATAGTCCACCTGACGATGATACCCTCCATTATATAGTCCACCTGACGATGATACCCTCTATTATATAGTCCACCTGACGATGATACCCTCCATTATATAGTCCATCTGACGATGATACCCTCCATTATATAGTCCACCTGACGATGATACCCTCCATTATATAGTCCACCTGACGATGATACCCTCCATTATATAGTCCATCCGACGATGATACCCTCCATTATATAGTCCACCTGACGATGATACCCTCTATTATATAGTCCATCTGACGATAATAACCTCCATTATATAGTCCACCTGACGATGATACCCTCACTTATATAGTCCATCTGACGATGATACCCTCAATTATATAGTCCATCTAACGATGATACCCTCTATTATATAGTCCACCTGACTATGATATCCTTCATTATATAGTCCACCTTACTATGATACCCTCCATTATATAGTCCACCTGACGATTATACCCTCACTTATATAGTCCATCTAACGATGATACCCTCTATTATATAGTCCACCTGACTATGATATCCTTCATTATATAGTCCACCTGACTATGATATCCTCCATTATATAGTCCACCTGACTATGATACCCTCCATTATATAGTCCACCTGACGATTATACCCTCACTTATATAGTCCATCTGACGATGACACCCTTTAATATATAGTCCACCTGACGATGATATCCTCCATTATATAGTCCACCTGACGATGACACCCTCCATTATATAGCCCACCTTAAGATAACACCCTCAATTATATAGTCCACCTGACGATGATATCCTCCATTATATAGTCCACGTAACGATGACACCCTCCATTATATAGTCCACCTGACGATGATATCATCCATTATATAGTCCACCTGACGATGATATCCTCCATTATATAGTCCACCTGACGATGATACCCTCCTTTATATAGTCCACCTGACGATGATACTATGACACCCTAACTTATATAGTCCACCTGACGATGATATCCTCCATTATATAGTCCACCTGGCGATGATACCCTCTATTATATAGTCCACCTGACGATGATACCCTCCATTTAATAGTCCACCTGAAGATGATAACCTTTATCATATTGTCCACCTGACGATGATACCCTCCATATTTGGGACTGGGGGTAACTGAAAAAGTCTCCACATAGAACTATATTTGGATACCTCCGAAAACCCTTCTGTCATCTTTTGATAAACATATTTCAGCAACTTGTTCAAACTGTTTCTTGCTCAACATGGAAATTTCATCTATTATCAGTACATCAGTTCCTTTAATTCTCTCCAATGTGTCTGTATACTTAGTGTTTGATTTGATAACTGAAATAATCTCTGATGTGGAATAACGCCCATCATCTATACCACTCCACCTGTGGATTGTACATGGTTTTAGTTCACTAGGAAAAATTGTGCACGCAATCCCTGTTGTGCATGTCAAACTAACCTTTTTTCCGATGCGTCGTATGACAATAATACCCCCATTATATAGTCCATCTGACAATAATACCCTCCATTATATAGTCCACCTGACGATGATACCCTCCATTATATAGTCCACCTGACGATGATACCCTCTATTATATAGTCCACCTGACGATGATACCCTCTATTATATAGTCCATCTGACGATGATACCCTCCATTATATAGTCCACCTGACGATGATACCCTCCATTATATAGTCCATCTGACGATGATACCCTCCATTATATAGTCCATCCGACGATGATACCCTCCATTATATAGTCCACCTGACGATGATACCCTCTATTATATAGTCCATCTGACGATAATAACCTCCATTATATAGTCCACCTGACGATGATACCCTCACTTATATAGTCCATCTGACGATGATACCCTCAATTATATAGTCCATCTAACGATGATACCCTCTATTATATAGTCCACCTGACTATGATATCCTTCATTATATAGTCCACCTTACTATGATACCCTCCATTATATAGTCCACCTGACGATTATACCCTCACTTATATAGTCCATCTAACGATGATACCCTCTATTATATAGTCCACCTGACTATGATATCCTTCATTATATAGTCCACCTGACTATGATATCCTCCATTATATAGTCCACCTGACTATGATACCCTCCATTATATAGTCCACCTGACGATTATACCCTCACTTATATAGTCCATCTGACGATGACACCCTTTAATATATAGTCCACCTGACGATGATATCCTCCATTATATAGTCCACCTGACGATGACACCCTCCATTATATAGCCCACCTTAAGATAACACCCTCAATTATATAGTCCACCTGACGATGATATCCTCCACTATATAGTCCACCTGACGATGATATCTGCCATTATATAGTCCACCTAACGATGACACCCTCCATTATATAGTCCATCTGACGATGATACCCTCCATTATATAGTCCACCTGACGATGATACCCTCTATTATATAGTCCATTTGACGATAATAACCTCCATTATATAGTCCACCTGACGATGATACCCTCAATTATATAGTCCATCTGACGATGATACCCTCAATTATATAGTCCATCTAACGATGATACCCTCTATTATATAGTCCACCTGACTATGATACCCTCCATTATATAGTCCACCTGACGATGATACCCTCAATTATATAGTCCACCTGACGTTGATATCCTCCATTATATAGTCCACCTGACGATGATACCCTCCTTTATATAGTCCACCTGACGATGATACTATGACACCCTAACTTATATAGTCCACCTGACGATGATATCCTCCATTATATAGTCCACCTGGCGATGATACCCTCTATTATATAGTCCACCTGACGATGATACCCTCCATTTAATAGTCCACCTGAAGATGATAACCTTTATCATATAGTCCACCTGACGATGATACCCTCCATATTTGGGACTGGGGGTAACTGAAAAAGTCTCCACATAGAACTATATTTGGATACCTCCGAAAACCCTTCTGTCATCTTTTGATAAACATATTTCAGCAACTTGTTCAAACTGTTTCTTGCTCAACATGGAAATTTCATCTATTATCAGTACATCAGTTCCTTTAATTCTCTCCAATGTGTCTGTATACTTAGTGTTTGATTTGATAACTGAAATAATCTCTGATGTGGAATAACGCCCATCATCTATACCACTCCACCTGTGGATTGTACATGGTTTTAGTTCACTAGGAAAAATTGTGCACGCAATCCCTGTTGTGCATGTCAAACTAACTTTTTTTCCGATGCTTCGTATGACAATAATACCCCCATTATATAGTCCATCTGACAACAATACCCTCCATTATATAGTCCACCTGACGATGATACCCTCCATTATATAGTCCATCTGACGATGATACCCTCCATTATATAGTCCATCCGACGATGATACCCTCCATTATATAGTCCACCTGACGATGATACCCTCTATTATATAGTCCATCTGACGATAATAACCTCCATTATATAGTCCACCTGACGATGATACCCTCACTTATATAGTCCATCTGACGATGATACCCTCAATTATATAGTCCATCTAACGATGATACCCTCTATTATATAGTCCACCTGACTATGATATCCTTCATTATATAGTCCACCTTACTATGATACCCTCCATTATATAGTCCACCTGACGATTATACCCTCACTTATATAGTCCATCTAACGATGATACCCTCTATTATATAGTCCACCTGACTATGATATCCTTCATTATATAGTCCACCTGACTATGATATCCTCCATTATATAGTCCACCTGACTATGATACCCTCCATTATATAGTCCACCTGACGATTATACCCTCACTTATATAGTCCATCTGACGATGACACCCTTTAATATATAGTCCACCTGACGATGATATCCTCCATTATATAGTCCACCTGACGATGACACCCTCCATTATATAGCCCACCTTAAGATAACACCCTCAATTATATAGTCCACCTGACGATGATATCCTCCACTATATAGTCCACCTGACGATGATATCTGTCATTATATAGTCCACCTAACGATGACACCCTCCATTATATAGTCCATCTGACGATGATACCCTCCATTATATAGTCCACCTGACGATGATACCCTCTATTATATAGTCCATTTGACGATAATAACCTCCATTATATAGTCCACCTGACGATGATACCCTCAATTATATAGTCCATCTGACGATGATACCCTCAATTATATAGTCCATCTAACGATGATACCCTCTATTATATAGTCCACCTGACTATGATACCCTCCATTATATAGTCCACCTGACGATGATACCCTCAATTATATAGTCCACCTGATGATGACACCCTAACTTATATAGTCCACCTGACGATGATATCCTCCATTATATAGTCCACCTGACGATGATATCTGCCATTATATAGTCCACCTAACGATGACACCCTCCATTATATAGTCCACCTGACGATGACACCCTCCATTATATAGTCCACCTGACGATGATATCCTCCATTATATAGTCCACCTGACGATGATATCTGCCATTATATAGTCCACCTAACGATGACACCCTCCATTATATAGTCCACCTGACGATGATATCCTCCATTAAATATTCCACCTGACGATGACACCCTGAATTATATAGTCCACCTGACGATAATATCCTCAATTATATAATCCACCTGACGATGATAACCTTGATTATATAGTCCATCTGACGATGATACCCTCCATTATATAGTCCACCTGACGATGATACCCTCCATTGTATAATCCACCTGACTATGATACCCTCCATTATATAGTCCACCTGACAATTATACCCTCCATTATATAGTCCACCTGACGATGATACCCTCCATTATATAGTCCACCTGACAATGATACCCTCCATTATATAGTCCACCTGACGATGATACCCTCCATTATATAGTCCACCTGACGATGATACCCTCCATTATATAGTCCACCTGACAATGATACCCTCAATGACTTAGTCCACCTGACAATCATACCCTCAATGACTTAGTCCACCTGACGATGATACCCTCAATGACATAGTCCACCCGACGATGATACCCTCAATTATATAGTTCACCTGATGATAACACCCTCCATTATATAGATAGTCCACCTGACGATGGTATCATCCATTATATAGTCCACCTGACGATGATACCCTCCATTATATTGTCCACCTGACGATGATGCCCTCCATTATATTGTCCACCTGACGATGATGCCCTCCATTATATTGTCCACCAAACGATGATACCCTCCATTATATAGTCAACCAGACGATGACGCCCTCAATTACATAGTCCACCCGACGATGATACCCTCCATTGTATAATCCACCTGACGATGATACCCTCCATTATATAGTCCACCTGACGATGATACCCTCCATTATATAGTTATAGTTATGTCGTATTTGTTATCCATTCTGTAAGTGGACCCCCGGGTCTGTTGAATTGGAAATAAATAAATTAAGCTGACATAATACATAATGCAAAAACAGTTTTTTCAACTTAAGTCAAAATCTATTTAGCTTAAGTCAAAAAACTTTTTAAATGAAGCTACATGTATTATGTATTAAGTATTAAAACGGCTTGCCATACAAAACAGCTACATGGTGCCCTTAGCAACATTGAACAGTCTGAAGAGTTGAAAAATTCTTTTGATCTTAAGGTAAATAAACTTTTGACATTATGGCCAAAGTGTATTTACATTATTAAAAGGTTAAAAAAAATCGTCATTGTTATATACACTTATATTTCTGAATATAAACAATTTAAGAAGCTTGCACAGAGAAAATGAGGAAAGATTGGATTAGTCCATTATGTTCAGGGTACAGTTTGAATCGTGACTTTTGGGTGTATTTTATCCTTAAGGTCAAAAGATTTGACCTTCAGGTCAAATAATGCGACCTTAAGGATAAAATCACATAATGTCAAAAAATAAATTTGACCTTAAGGTAAAAAGACTTTACCTTAAGTGTTTTGAATATTTTATGATAGAATGGCGTGCCATAGTCTTACAAGTCTCCTGATAGGCTTATAGACTGTTATTAAATTAACTGAAAAAGTAAAATCCTGTCAAACTCATCTTTATAATATCCATGCAGACCGCAAATATGAGAGTGCACTTTTTTTTTTTTTTTGCCATCAGGACAGCCTAATCCATGGTACAGTGTATTTGTTTTTTTCTCTCCTCGTTTAATCAAGTTAGAGTGAGAATTAAGATTTCATTTCCATATCGGAATTCTGTTTTTGCGCATTCTTTGTCAAAAGTATCGCTAAATTTTCTGGATTCCCCCCCCAGCAGCTCAAGAACTTGATCTTCCAAGTGGAGTGGCAATAAGGTATTTTTAAAAGCATACACTCGTATTCCATCGAGGTATTTATTTCTGACCTATGTTTTTTCATCTGACTATCATTTTCTTTTCCGCATGCAGCATACATGTATATTAATTTTGATACGGAATATTTAGCTTTTTAAATATAAACGATTCAGGTTATCATTGTAAGGATTCTATATCTTGGTTAAAACATGTATTCCCCTAATACTACCAAGCTTTAAGATGACAAAGACTATGTATTCCCTAATACTACCAAGCTTTAAGATGACAAAGACTATGTGTAGTGACACAACTCAAGGCAACCACAGGGGCATGTCTAGTCTTATATTAAACAAGAGCTGTTGGAGAACAGCATAGCTCGTCTCGCAAATGTTTGTCAATAAATAATTAAAATATATTAATTGGAATGGTTTCGCAAATTTCATTAATAATATTTATATTGTTTACTTGATCAGATTATGTTTTGTGAATTCATGCAATTTTCAAAACCATACCATTTTATATATATATAAATTATTTATTGGCAAACATTCGGGAGACAAGCTATCGGTATATGCTGTTGTTAAATGAATATATTAGATACAAATGTAATTGCTTTTGGACATATTTCTTCAATTTTTTGACAAAATATTATCCTAATGAGAGTTGTCTCCCTTGAAAAATGTGGACCAGTATAAATTGTCTATTGTGAGCATTTCAACATTGTTTTATTTTCAGTTTCACCCCAAGAAGGGATAGTGTAATTCCATAGGGACTCTTTTACCTAATATCAGCACCCTAGTACATCATAAAGTGACGTGTTAATAGCTTTCAACATTTGCACAAAATTTTTTAAAATGTGTTTATTCCCCCAAAAAATCTTTCAGTTTAACTCTGGCAAGGGATAGTTTAACCCCCACAGGGAACCTAATACCATGTATTACTATGGCTTTCAACACTCACAACATAAACTTAACACAAAGTCCAAAGATTTAAAAGCAAAAACAAAAAAAACACAGATTTCAAAAATATGTGTTTTTTCCAAAAAATCTTTGTTTAACTCCGGCAGGGGATAGTTTGACCCCCACAGGGACCATATTACCATAAATTACTTTGCCTTTCAACACTTGCACCAAAAATTTAACATTTGGAAAACCAACGCCGACGCCGACGCCGGAGTGACGACATAAGCTCTCACTCTTCTTCGAAGAGACGAGCTAAAAATCAATTTTTTCTTTTAAAGTTTTACTCCAGGAAGGGATTGTCTTACTCCATATGGACTCTATTGCCAATTATCAGCACCCTAGTACAATTATAAAGTGATGTATTAATACCTTTCAACACTTGCACCAAAAACTTAACGCAGAAATATTCTAAGTCCAAAAATTTGAAAATTCTGGTTTTTTCCCAAAAAAATCTTTCAGTTTTACTCTGGCAGGGGATAGTCTAACCCCAGAGGGACTCTATTGCCAATTATCAGCACCCTAGTACAATTATAAAGTGATGTATTAATACCTTTCAACACTTGCACCAAAAACTTAACGCAGAAATATTCTAAGTCCAAAAATTTGAAAATTCTGGTTTTTTCCCAAAAAAATCTTTCGGTTTTACTCTGGCAGGGGATAGTTAACCCCAGAGGGACTCTATTGCCAATTATCAGCACCCTAGTACAATTATAAAGTGATGTATTAATACCTTTCAACACTTGCACCAAAAACTTAACGCAGAAATATTCTAAGTCCAAAAATTTGAAAATTCTGGTTTTTTCCCAAAAAAATCTTTCGGTTTTACTCTGGCAGGGGATAGTTTAACCCCAGAGGGACTCTATTGCCAATTATCAGCACCCTAGTACAATTATAAAGTGATGTATTAATACCTTTCAACACTTGCACCAAAAACTTAACGCAGAAATATTCTAAGTCCAAAAATTTGAAAATTCTGGTTTTTTCCCAAAAAAATCTTTCAGTTTTACTCTGGCAGGGGATAGTCTAACCCCAGAGGGACTCTATTGCCAATTATCAGCACCCTAGTACAATTATAAAGTGATGTATTAATACCTTTCAACACTTGCACCAAAAACTTAACGCAGAAATATTCCAAGTCCAAAAATTTGAAAATTCTGGTTTTTTTCCAAAAAAATCTTTCGGTTTTACTCTGGCAGGGGATAGTTTGACCCCCACAGGGACCATATTACCATAAATTACTTTGCCTTTCAACACTTGCACCAAAAATTTAACATTTGGAAAACCAACGCCGACGCCGACGCCGGAGTGACGACATAAGCTCTCACTCTTCTTCGAAGAGACGAGCTAAAAATTGCCAGATATACCTATAGGTACATGTATTTCTGGCTATTTCTTTTAATATAAGCCTCTAGACGCCCCTGTGACATATACAGGGCAATGGAAATCTTCCAAAAATCAGGCAAGAGACTTGCACACTATCCAATTTTGACATATACAAATATGTAGTTCATGAAACAGCCATAACTGTTAACAAAAAATGATTAATGCATTTTGTCAGTTTTATAGAATAAAAGGGTGTTGGTGTTAGTATACATAGAAAAGATATTGCTGGTTTGCTAAATCCCAACTGCTCTATTCGCCCCCAGACCCCCGAATGTACAAACGAACTAACAAATGCCAAACTCAAAAACTTTCCATGCATGGATACCAAGATTTATTTCATTTCCATCAAGACAAAGTCAACCATCAATTCAAACAATTACAGTTAAGTAAATAGAGGGTTTACCTGGTATGTTCAATGCACATTTGTAATTTTAAACCTTAAGATACAAGCAGACATTTATCTAGGTACATCTAAGGGAATGTGATAAAATTCAGAAACTGGCTGCTGAACCTACAGATATCAACAGTCCGCTAATTACCATAGATACCATATTACTGATAAATGTCACCTTAAATTTGATCTACAAAAGAGACAAAATATTTTGTTACAAAGTTAAAAATATCTGGTATATATTTTTTTCACTTTTTAAAGTAAATGACACTTCTTTTTCTTTTCATTTTCTTTAATACAGTTAAAAAATACGTTTTTTAAACAGAAAATTCAAATATCATCACAAACCATGAAATTCTAACAATCAATTAAAATAAAATTGACTGTCTGATACATATATTTTAGTTAAAAAAAAGTCAGGACAACTTGAAAATTTGAAATCCTGATCAATACAGTAAATACACATTTAAAGACTGTATACAGTGTATGTATACAATGTTAAGTATAAACCTCACAGTCAATACACTCTATATGGATAATGTATATCATCAAAAACATAAATCTTCATACAATGTCTCCTAAGTAACTGAAATTTATGAATGATTGAAAACCATCTATCTTTTAATAGCATATATTTCAATAGAATACCTTGGTTGAATAATCAGCATTCTCAAACATTTTATTTTAAATATTTGTTCTATATTGCTACCAAATTGTTTTTTCTTTGCACTTTAGAAAGTGGATCAAATACATTGTCAATAAGCTAAACTTCAATCCCAAAACACTTCAAATTGAAATCTCATAAGTTGGAAAAAATGATTATCAAAATCTAAAATGAGAATGTATGTCATAGGCAACAGACGAGAACCATCAAAAAACTTCACATGCATTTCACTTTTATATTGCCGCAGTTTCATCAATATTCCTAAATTTTGTTGTTTTTTCCTTTTTTGTTTGTTTTTATTTTTTGCATATGAGAGCGTTACATAATTTAGATAACTTTCCTTAACTAAGGTTCCTTTTTTTTATCAAATCCAATTTCTGTATGGGAAATTTAAAACTAATGAATTTTGTTAAGTTAAAGGTGCTACACCTTCAACAGATAGTATTTTTTATCAATTAAAAACACAAATAAACTCGTATTTATTTTTGTTCAGGAATAAAAGTTACACACTTGACATTATTACCACCCTCAGAAAGTTCCATCTTCTTATTTATCTTTAAAATTAAAAAAATTAAAATCGCTCCGCCTCCATATTGAATGAAATACTGATTGCACATGCGCCTAAAACAGACAACACAAACTAAAGGTAGTAGGAACCACATGGCGAAGCCAGGAAGGTAGCATGTGTTAGCCTAACATCTTGGGAAAGAAGGAAGCATAAATTAGATTATGAAAGAGAACGAAGAAAGGGAAGGATTTCAATCGGAGACTGCACAGACCGATGGAATTATAAACGACAATGGAATCAGAACTCATGCAGTAATGACACAGCTGAGTTTTTGTTGGAGCGGCAAGTGTGTAACGTACATATGTACGTAGTGTAACGTTCGGTCTGTTGACAGTGTTGTCATCTTTACTGAAAACTCTAAGCATATGATGCAATTGAATCAACGGTAAGGATTTCTTGTGTGATATGTAGTGATTGCAGATTCACTATTTATAGTTCACCAGCTTAAAACTTGTTGATAAATCACACCTGTATCAATTCAGCGAAAGAGGCCAAAGGGGGTAACGCTAAGAAAGCGTTTCGGTTTGTGGGCGACAACAGGCACAGGATCGTGATTTTTTGCTATGGATAATATTGAAATGTTTAATATTTAGTTTTTATTTTCTGTTTCCATTAAAACCTCACAATTAAAAGTTGTAGTTATGTTAGCCAACAGGCAATATATATAATTGTCCCCGCTGAATAGAAATAAGTCCACCATATTTGTTTGTTTTCTTCTGTATGTAAATCTCTCCCAGAATGCACTGCGATCAAGTTCAAGTGTATGCAAAGTAGATATATACATAATGTTCAAAAGTTTGAAGCTTCTTGGCTTCATTCTGACAGTTTTTGACGTTATAACATTTTTTTTTTGTATGTCTTAATATATAAATAGGCATATATATATGGACTAAATGTCATTTCTTGTCAAAATAATAATAATTTATTACACTCTGTCTGATGAGGTGTAGCATCTTTAAGGATGATTGACAAACTTTAGGGCTTTGAGCAACATACAAATCCTGTATCTTACTTTGTATACACAAGTTACAATAAATGAAATGCATATCCATGTGAAGTAAAAAAAAAAAAGAAATAAACATATACAAACTCACTGTATACAGGTAATTAATCTTAATTATAATTGTAATTAATGAAGGGGTAAAACTTGTCTCATATACAACGTAAACACTCTCTATATCTATACTGCACAAGTTTTCACTACTGTCTATCATGTACATACCCAACCTTTATATATACATTTTTGTATATATATATATTGACTGAAAGTATATAAACAGTTCCATGAAGTTTGTTCCAATACTTAGTGACAATTGTATGGACACAGTATACTTATATTGACATTACATCGATCACATCAACCACAAATGTATAAGAGTATTAATTAAAACTAAAGTTTATCCCTGTATAGAGAACAAGTAGGTACAGGTGCTGTCAATCACATTACAAAATTTACACTGCCCTCCTCACACATTATGAATTTTGACCTGATGTGGTAAGATAAAATCTCACATGACAATGACAATGGTAATAAATTGTAATTAAATACATGTATATGTGTCAGATGAAATTTTGCAGTTTAAAACTTGCTGCAACAGTCAGACATACATGTACACTCAAAAACCTCAGATGTACATGTTTCTCCTACAATACGCCATGTTATTCCACTCTCAAGCCATTGTATAAATGTGCTGACTGTTGGATAAATATATGTTATATACCACTAGTGGTATATGACCTTCCAGTCACTGGGTCCCGGACGTCACCGGTACACTTTATTTGCATACATTTAATTATACTTGGCCACATTTCCCTTTGATTTAAGCCGACATTATTGTGGTAGAAACAGGTCACACGACTCGTGATTGTTGGATATGGAATTTATTTCACACGAGTAAGTTATTTTTTAAAAGTTGCAAAGACACTCGCTAAAGCTCATGTCTTTTGTAACTTTTAAAAAATAACTTACTCGTGTGAAATAAATTCCATATCCAACAACCACTCTTTGTGTAACCTCTATATATACCATATGTAAGCTTAAGTGTGTTGGATGATTAAAAATAAGCTTAAGTCAGTTTTGTTGCAAAAAAATAAAATAAAAAATAAAAAGTATCAAAAATTGTTTATTTTTCTTTAATCTAATAATTTTTACATTAAATTGGCATAACAATTGATCTTAGACCTCTAATGATAGGGGTGTAGGATGTTTATACCAGAGATACATACCCCTAAAACTTTCAAGTCTTGTCGTATATGATGTCAAAGCCATTAACACAAACATAACTGCATTAGCTCACAAGTAGCATACATAGTAACTAATAAACTAAAATCTGAAAATATTGCTATTGGTTGGTGACCATTGCTATGTGTACCCGGGTAGTTGCTTGTGATTGCTAAAAAATAGTGTCTTTTCTTTTAAATTTGGTTTCAAATAAACAGACCACAAAATAAAATTTATGATTTTTTTTAGAAATTAGTTCTGCTGAATTTTCAATTATTTTGTCTGAAAAATGTCACAGAGTTATTGAGGGCAGTATATTTTTTGTCTTACATATATCTAAGTACATTCCTTTTGTATGAACATTACCGGTACAAGTACATCTGGTTTAGAGGGTTTATTGTGAACCTTGAAATGTGTGTTCAGACTCCCTGTTTGAGTGAACGCTCGTCCACAAATATGACATTCATACGGTTTCTCCCCCGTGTGAATTCGGACATGGCGCTTCAATCCATCTTTATGGTTGAATCCTCTACCACAGTGTTCACAATGATATGGTTTTTCGCCTGTATGTATCCTACGGTGAGACCGTATGTGTCCTGCCTGTGTGAAACTCTTCCCACATATATCGCAATCATAAGGACGTTCTCCAGTATGGATCATGAGATGCCGCTTCATACACTCCGACTGTCTGAATCCCTTCCCACAAATGTCACACTTGAACGGCATCTCCCCAGTATGAATTCTGGTGTGTACCTCCAATGCCCTTTTCTGTCCAAATCCCCGACCACAAACCTCACACTTGTATGCCCTATAAGTTCCGTGGGTTAATTCATGACTCTGTAAAGTACCCTTCCTGGAGAAGCTGTTCCCACAGATCTGACAGGTGAATGGTCGTTCGCCGGTGTGAATCATGAGATGTTTTTTTAGGTCTCCTGAGGACTTGAACCCATTACCACACACCCCACATTTGTATGGTTTCTCTGTAGAGTGGGTCTTCAGGTGAAGTTTACGTTTCCTTTGAGTAGCAAAGAACTTACCACAGATTTCACAAACAAATTCTTTATTGTCTGATTTGGCAGCCTCTTTGCTAACAGTTGGTTTTTCAGTTGAAGAAGTCTGATCTGTATCTGTCTTATCCTCTGGAACAGAAGACATCAGTTCTGTTGTGAGCTGTTGTCTAGCTAACTCCGTTATCTCTGAAGCTGTTGGAAAAGTGCTCTCTGCCTTGAATTGGCATTCCATCTTTTCTGAATGTCAAAATCTGGAATAAGAAAAAAACACAAAATGTACCACTTAAACTACCCACGGACATTGAGAATTGACGATCGTTTTTCGGTTAAAAACCTTGAAAACATCTCTACCTGTATAAATTTGCCCACCCCCATTTTCATACTTTATTTCAGTACAAAAAAACTGTGCAAATTACATGAGTTTTTACAGTATACGGCAAGCAAATGGCAATGCATCTTTGTATAGTGACACAATATATATCAAGGAAATTTACAATTTTCTAATCCCAATTACAATAACCATTAACAAGGGCCCAATGGGCCCAAATCGCTCACCTGCAATGCAGTGATCTTATCATATATGGATCCTGCAGTTATTTGAAAGCATGCTACAGGACAAATATAATGTCTCTCTGCACTTTGGCTATTCACTAAAAGTCATTTAAAGATTTAAGCATACTTGATTGACGTGACCTTGAAGGTCAAGGTCATTCATTTGAACGAACTTGGTAGCCCTTCACCCCAGCATATGCTACAGGCCAAATATTAGGTCTCTGGGACTGTTGGTTATTGAGAAGAAGTAGTTTAAAGATTTTAGCCTTTTTGACTCTTGTGACCTTGAATGAAGGTCAAGGTCATTCATTTGAACAAACTTGGTAGCCCTTTACCTCAGCATTTTACAGACCCAATATCAACTCCCTGGGACTCTTGGTTATTTAGAAGAAGTCATTTAAAGATTTTAGCCTTTTTGACTCCTGTGCCCTTGAATGAAGGTCAAGGTCATTCATTTGACCAAAGTTGAGAGCCCTTTACCCCAGCATGCTGCAGGCGAAATATTAGGTCTCTGGGACTGTTGGTTATTGAGAAGAAGTCGTTTAAAGATTTTAGTCTTTTTGACTCCTGTGACCTTGAATGAAGGTCAAGGTCATTCATTTGAACAAACTTGGGAGCGCTTCACCCTAGCATGCTGCAGGCGAAATATTAGGTCTCTGGGACTCTTGGTTATTGAGAAGAAGTTGTTAAAAGATTTTAGCCTTTGTGACTCCTGTGACCTTGAATGACGGTCAAGGTCATTCATTTGAACAAACTTGGTAGCCCTTCACCCCAGCATGCTGCAGGCCAAATATTAGGTCTCTGGGACTCTTGGTTATTGAGAAGAAGTTGTTTAAAGATTTTAGCCTTTTTGACTCCTGTGACCTTGAATGAAGGTCAAGGTCATTCATTTGTACAAACTAGGTAGCCCTTCACCCCAGCATGCTACAGACCCAATATCAAGTCCCTGGGTCTTTTGGCTATTGAGAAGAAGTCGTTTAAAGATTTTAGCCTTTTTGACCCCTGTGACCTTGAATGAAGGTCAACTTTATTCATTTGAACAAACTTGGTAGCCCTTCACCCCAGCATGCTACAGGCCCAATATTAGGTCTCTGGGCCTTTTGGTTATTGAGAAGAAGTTGCTTGAATGGAAAAGTTGACGCCGGACGGACGGCCAGATGGCCGGACGGACGACGGACGCCGCACCACGGCATAAGCTCACTTGCCCTTCGGGCAGGTGAGCTAAAAATTATTACAAATCTAATCATACTGAATTAAATAACGATAATTTCAAAAAAAAAAAATAATATCAAATTCTATACTTTATAGTAGTGACTATGAAGAGTCTTTTCTTGTTGTAAGGGCTATTTATAACATAATCATCCTATTATCCAGTGAATTTGCCATGGTAATACTTGTGCATATGTCGCTAGTGTAATACCTGGAGCATTTTTCATTGGC
Organism: Pecten maximus; assembly: GCF_902652985.1. Taxonomy (NCBI): domain Eukaryota; kingdom Metazoa; phylum Mollusca; class Bivalvia; order Pectinida; family Pectinidae; genus Pecten; species Pecten maximus. Next base: position 16,305,820 of record NC_047029.1, read on the forward strand.
CATCGGAAATTGCCTGTGAGGTAATAATATGGACAATGATTTGATATCATGAATTGAGAATGGTGAAATAAAACGGCTGACTCCATTTGATAAGGTACTCCACACATTATTTATCTAAGGCTTTTTGTTACACAACTAATGAATGTTTAAAATTATATGTGACTTTTCAATGACTAGTACAGTATGTACACAGTCACCTTCAACAGACAAATCACCAGGGCAGCATGTGTGCACAAAGGTGTAAAACATGTACGAGTTGTATTTGAAATTCGAAGATTGATGTACAAATTGTACGTACATACAGTTGTAATTGAAACATCATGTATAACATTCATTGGTTGTGTAACAAAAATCCTTACATAAACCTTACTTCCAACCTGAAGAAAATGTTCAGAAACACTCCACATTATGTCTATAAATCATATTAAAAGTTTTCAGGTATGTAAACAGTTTTTTTGAAACTCATCTCGAAGTTTCAATTTTTGCTTGCCAAGACTAGCAAAATAAAAACCTTCAAGATTTGTTCTATAAAATCTCATGAAATGAAAACTCATAAAATTTAAGATTCTTAAATTTCATGAGTTTTTGTATTTAAAAGACTATATATGTATATATTGAGTTTGTTATTACATTTTCGCGATAAAATTATTGTAAAGAATTTCTTTGTAGAAACAATATACATGTATATTATACAACTCTAATAAGATCCAAATATAAATGGGCAGAAAGATATAACCACACATACACATCACTTATAGTCGGTTCATAACATAGAACTCATTGTTTTTTCACTGGTTTTGGATGGGGCCTTTTTGCTTCCAAACTCATAACGAAAAATGGTGACTTTGAAAGGAGATTATAGGAGTCCCTGGGACATTTTGAAAACTTGACTTAACTATGAAATCTACACAGTAATTGCCTCTCTTTATCCATTTTCTAACTGATTTTCAATCATTATACAGATATTTTGATATCACTTTTTTTTATAAATCAAATATCAACAATATTTCTGTATTTGTTTATTCTTGGGTTTTGTTTTTGTATTTTGTTATTTTTGTTGTTGGTTGAAGCCAAGATTTAAAATTTAAATTTAAATTGAAAATTGAAAATTGAAGCTAATTACCACTAACTATGCATAGATGATATCTCAGAAGCCAAAATTAATATATAATTTAAGACAATTTCACTTCACTTCTGATTGTTCTGAAACTAAAAACTATCTGCAAAAATCTTCAACTGAAAAATACATATGATTCAGTGTTTGTTCATTTCTGAGAATGTTACAAAAGGTAGTCAGTTTCGAAACATATCCTCTAATCAGGTTGATTTTTAATGTGTGGTTATAGAGTCAGATATATTTGGACAGAAAATCAGACAGGAATATGGCAGAGAGGGAGCTTTGTCAACAACAGAATGGTCAAATATAGTTTGGTACTCTATCGCGTGCATACATGCTACATTTGTACGACCAAGGACATGTAATTTTTGTTGATATCTTGTTTCATGCTTACCAGGTGTGCACATACAGCTATTTGGGTTAGTTAAAGTTCACATGAATGCAGGCATATTTCAAAGTATGTATACTTTGCTATAAGCTGCATACATATGCATATAGCTATAATACTCCATGTTTAATTTTGCTGGTAGTCCTATTATAAACAAATGCATTTGAAGGATCACATCCTGATATTCAACGTTTATTATCAAATATTTCCAAAAAATATTTTTGTTATAAGTGGAACCTCAAGACTACTTTTAAATATAACACTGATTTAAAAATAAAAAGTTATTGAGACTGACAGCAGAATGTCACCAAGATCTGGGCCAGATCAGAGGAAATCAACATGTCAGGCCGCGGAGTCCTCCTCCAGACAGATGGTACCGTTGTCAGGGCCAGAGGAAACACTGGCTAGTGTAAATATACATGTTATAATACCATATGTATTGACCAATTCCATGTAGTATAAAATGGTGAAATAAGGAACTATCTTGATGACAATTTTCTTCTGTCACCTTTCAGCTTTCCACAGAAATTAAAGTACAATGTACATCTGCTGTACGTTGAAAGAACATATCATATCACATATTTTGAGATCATGCATACAGTTCTTTTTAAATATGAGATTCAACATCAGTATAGAACCTTACTTCACACACACTCAGCTGATACCTACAGCTGTAATTGTGTAGGATATCGACACAAGGGTTCGCCAGAGTTCAGTCTTCAACCGGAAATTGAAATTATCATTAATACCGGGCGCGTTCGTACAGACTCATCGGATGTTCTTAGGGCTGGTTCGAGTACGTCTTTAACATAGACACCTCCAGCTCGGTATAGCAATATACATACTATAATGTATAGGCCTAGATATGACAGTAATATCAACGAATGAAAGGATAATAATAATAACAAAAGCAACTTGACATGTTCACTTATAAAGCCTTTAGTTACATACCAAATAAAAAGAGGACATAGAATCTACTTTGAAGATTAAGAGGAAATACTGCAAGCGCGATGTCAGAAAACATTCATTCAGTTTCAGAATTGTGGATATCTTTCAGTTTCAGTTTCTTTTATTAGCTTAAGTTTTACAACTTATCACTAAAATGTAACAACCATATATAATAAGCACCCTAGCGGCTAGCACACCCTCACCCACTCACACCCACACGCTCTCCCTCCCTCAACCACCTACCCACAAAACACAGAAAATACATACAGTGTAGACAGCATTATTTTAAGCATTTCATGTGTACATACATTCCATGTATTACAATACAACCTAATATTAATCGTTATTGATTTATATACACACAGGAAATTAACATATAATTTCCCATATATAAAGCTATACAGGAGAGTGTCGAATGGCATATAAATGTATACTACACGTAGATATATATATATATTATATTTTTCTATATTCCTATCCGTTCTTTTCTCCTTTTAGATGCCGACACTAAATATTTACCTAGATTATTTAGATCTTTGATTTTTTCAAAATTTTGAAACTTAATAAACTTGAACATACTGGGATTATTGATAAAAATTGGCTTAAGGTATTTTGAACGAATGTCCGCATATAATGGACACTTAACTACAAAATGAAACTCATCTTCTATGTCATTAATATCACATTACATACATACTCTTTGGTTCCTATTTACATTTCTATATCTACTCCTTTCAATTTCCAAATCATGTGCTGATAATCTTAGTTTAGCGATTGCCTTTAAATATTTAACATCTTTAGGTTTTTTCAGATATGTCTGTAAAGATAGTGTTTCTACAAGATGATGGTACAGGTGACCTTTCGAAGACGTTTTAATAGTATCTAAACATTCTTGCTGGAAAATATCAATAAGCCTAGATTTAAACAGTTTACAGTGTGAATCATTTACTATAGTTAAATTGAAAATATATCCCAAACCAGCTTGGTTTAAATCTTGTCGCAAATTTGTGATCCATGGATCATTTCGTTCCACCATATCATCATAGCAGGATTTTAATATACAAGTATTTGTATTACGTAATTTTGACCAATATTTGAATATTTTTATCTGGCACGGTCTTCTCAAATCTGTTGTTGTTTTACCAACGATTAAAGACTTTGACATTAACCTTGATAACCACGGGCAGAACCTGGAAATAAAATACAACTATCTGGCGGGCTATAACACAATATCCGAAAGAAACACTAATTAACATTATATTTAGATACGGATATAGATGCATATATTGCCTGCATCCATTAATCATATCATCAATATAGAGGCTAGCCCGAGATTTCTCTGGCCCTGTCACCATGTCTGGTGTAGGGGCCCTACACCAGACATGGTGACAGGGCCAGAGAAACTGAAACTTTTGTAGGGTGGTAATACATGTAGTGTAAATTATGTAACTTTCGGTATTGCATAGAAACATAGAATAACCTATTTTTGTTTTCAAGCGATCACAACTATCTTTTGTCGGCGACCCCAGCAAGCATAAATAGAATTAAGGAAAAGTTTAATGTTTTGGATTGTATGCAAAAACATTCATAACAAAGACATTTGTAGTTCGGAAAAGCATTGGTATCGTATCAATAATATGTTGGATATATTATGGCGGTAGTATAATTATTGGGTATGATAGGGTAATATGGGGCATAGAGTAAATCGTCTAACCGCCCCAACAAAATCAATTTAGTATAAAGTGTTACTGTCAAAATTTGGCATCAAATACATTTGTAGTTCAATAATTTTCCCTGCTTGAAACCCGGACTACGGATATGCGTACAATGCGTGGTGTGTGAGGGCGTGTGGTGTGTAAGGATGTGTGAGGGTGTGTGGTGTGTAAGGATGTGTGAGGGTGTGTGGTGTGTGAAAGTATGTGGTGTGCAAGGATGTGAGGTGTGTTGTGTGTGTGGTGTGTAAGGATGTGTGGTGTGTGAGGGTGTGTGGCATGTGAAAGTATGTAGTGTGTGGTGTGTGAGGGTGTGTGGTGTGTGAGGGTGTGTGTGGTGTGTGAGAGTATGTAGTGTGTGGTGTGTGAGGGTGTGTTGTATGTAAGGATGTGTGGTGTATAAGGATGTGTGGTGTGTGGAAGTATGTTGTGTGTGGTGTGTGAGGGTGTGTGGTGTGTAAGGATTTGTGGCGTCTGAAGATGTGTGGTGTGTGAGGGTGTACGTGCTGTGTGTAAGGATATGTGATGTGTGAAGGTGTGCTGTGTGTAAGGATATGTGATGTGTGCTGTGTGTAAGGATATGTGATGTGTGAAGGTGTGTTGTGTGTAAGGATATGTGGTGTGTGATGTGTGAAGGTGTGTTGTGTGTGAGGATACGTGGTGTATAAGGGTGTGTGTGGTATGTGAGGGTATCTGGTGTGTGGTATGTGAGGGTGTGGGGTGTGCGAGGGTGTGGTGTGTGAGGGTGTGTGGTGTGTAAGGGTTCGTGGTGTATAAGGGTGTGTGTGGTATGTGAGGGTGTGTGATAACTGACGTTATTCCGTGGTGTTGACAGTCAGGCGTATATAACATGAGTTGTAATAAGGTGAATTATGTACAATGTTACTTGAAGCCTGGATTATATATTAATACATTGTAACTATGTTTATTGTTTTATATTATCGATTGATCAAAAACAGCTGTTGCTTAATCCTACACATCACTCCAAACAGCGATATAGCAATACTCGTCAGCCAATCACAGACTTATATCAGTATCCACATTTAATATTCGGAAACAGTTACATGTAAAAGGACAGGATCGCAAAAGTTGATCAAAGACATTACATCGCCCGTGAAATACCCGAATTCCCATACACTGTGTTAAAACACCGGTAAAACACTTTACCGAAACCCGTGTTGAACACCTATTGTATTAAACACATTTCCCGTACACATTATAAAAACACCCATCAGACATCTTTTCCCGTACACAGTATAAAAACACCCGTCAAACACTTTTTCCGTACACCGTGTTAAAACGCCCGTCAAACACCTTTTCCCCGTACAAAGTGTTAAAACACCCGTCAAACACCTTTTCCCGTACACAGTGTTAAAACACCCGTCAAATACCTTTTCCCGTACACAGTTTTAAAACACCCGTCAAATACCTTTTCCCGTATAAAGTGTTAAAACACTCGTCAAATACCCTTAGAGTACACAGTGTTAAAACACCCTTCAAATACCATTTCCCGTGCACAGTGTTAAAACACCCGTCAAATACCTTTTCCCGTACACCGTGTTAAAATATCCGTCAAATACCTTTTCCCGTACACAGTATTAAAACACCCGTCAAACACCTTTTCCCGTACACAGTATTAAAACACCCGTCAAACACCTTTTCCCCGTACAAAGTGTTAAAACACCCGTCAAACACCTTTTCCCGTACACAGTGTTAAAACACCCGTCAAATACCTTTTCCCGTACACAGTTTTAAAACACCCGTCAAATACCTTTTCCCGTATAAAGTGTTAAAACACTCGTCAAATACCCTTAGAGTACACAGTGTTAAAACACCCTTCAAATACCATTTCCCGTGCACAGTGTTAAAACACCCGTCAAATACCTTTTCCCGTACACCGTGTTAAAATATCCGTCAAATACCCTTTCCCGTACACCGTGTTAAAATATCCGTCAAACACCTTTTCCCGTACACAGTATTAAAACACCCGTCAAATACCTTTTCCCGTACACAGTGTTAAAACACCCGTCAAATACCTTTTCCCGTACACAGTATTAAAACACCCGTCAAACACCTTTTCCCGTACACAGTCAGTGATTTTTTTGGCATTGATTTGGGACCGAATACAGGCCGCTTCCCCTAAAGAAATTTTGCTGTATTTTTCCCATTTTTAGTTCATATTTTCCCAATAAGAAATTGTAAGTTTCCTTGTATGTTAATAAATATGAAGAAATATTGAACATAATACATTTCACATAATGTTTTAACAAGCCAATGCTACAATTGATTAATCATAGCTAAAATATGCATATTTAAAATGATATTAAACCATTGATTTGATGAATTTTTTTGAGCTTGGAAGAAAGTACATTTTTCCCCAAATTAAAAAATACAGCTATATTTTCCCAATGGAAAAGGTACAGGCCCCTGTGTAATTAGGATAAGAAAATCACTGACAGTATTAAAACACCCGTCAAACATCTTTTCCCGTACACAGTTTTAAAACACCCGTCAAATACATTTCCCGTACAAAGTGTTAAAACACCCGTCAAACACCTTTTCCCGTACACAGTATTAAAACACCCGTCAAACACCTTTTCCCGTACACAGTGTTTAAACACCCATCAAATACCCTTTCCCGTACACCGTGTTAAAATATCCGTCAAATACCTTTTCCCGTACAAAGTGTTAAAACACCCGTCAAACACCTTTTCCCGTACACAGTGTTAAAACACCCGTCAAATACATTTTCCCGTACACCGTGTTAAAATATCCGTCAAATACCTTTTCCCGTACACAGTATTAAAACACCCGTCAAATACCTTTTCCCGTACACAGTTTAAAAACACCCGTCAAATACCTTTCCCGTACAAAGTGTTAAAACACCCGTCAAACACCTTTTCCCGTACACAGTGTTAAAACACCCGTCAAACACCTTTTCACGTACACAGTTTTAAAACACCCGTCAAATACATTTTCCCGTACACCGTGTTAAAATATCCGTCAAATACTTTTTCCCGTACAAAGTGTTAAAACACCCGTCAAACACCTTTTCCCGTACACAGTGTTAAAACACCCATCAAATACCTTTTCCCGTACAAAGTGTTAAAACACCCGTCAAACACCTTTTCCCGTACACAGTGTTAAAACACCCATCAAATACCTTTTCCCGTACAAAGTGTTAAAACACCCATCAAATACCTTTTCCCGTACACCGTGTTAAACAACCGTCAAATACCTTTTCCCGTACACAGTATTAAAACACCCATCAAATACCTTTTCCCGTACACCGTGTTAAACAACCGTCAAATACCTTTTCCCGTACACAGTATTAAAACACCCATCAAATACCTTTTCCCGTACACCGTGTTAAAACACCCATCAAACACCTTTTCCCGTACACAGTGTTAAAACACCCATCAAATACCTTTTCCCGTACACAGTGTTAAAACACCCATCAACCACCTTTTCCCGTACACAGTGTTAAAACACCCATCAAATACCTTTTCCCGTACACCGTGTTAAAACACCCATCAAATACCTTTTCCCGTACACAGTGTTAAAACACCCATCAAATACCTTTTCCCGTACACCGTGTTAAAACACCCGTCAAACACCTTTTCCCGTACACAGTGTTAAAACACCCGTCAAATACCTTTTCCCGTACACAGTGTTAAAACACCCATCAAATACCTTTTCCCGTACACCGTGTTAAAACACCCATCAAATACCTTTTCCCGTACACAGTGTTAAAACACCCATCAAATACCTTTTCCCGTACACCGTGTTAAAACACCCATCAAATACCTTTTCCCGTACACCGTGTTAAAACACCCGTCAAATACCTTTTCCCGTACACAGTGTTAAAACACCCATCAAATACCTTTTCCCGTACACCGTGTTAAAACACCCATCAAATACCTTTTCCCGTACACAGTGTTAAAACACCCATCAAATACCTTTTCCCGTACACCGTGTTAAAACACCCGTCAAACACCTTTTCCCGTACACAGTGTTAAAACACCCGTCAAATACCTTTTCCCGTACACAGTGTTAAAACACCCATCAAATACCTTTTCCCGTACAGTGTTAAAACACCCGTCAAACACCTTTTCCCGTTCACCGTGTTAAAACACCCGTCAAATACCTTTTCCCGTACACCGTGTTAAACAACCGTCAAACACCTTTTCCCGTACACAGTGTTAAAATATCCGTCAAATACCTTTTCCCGTACACAGTGTTAAAACACCCGTCAAACACCCTCTGTCCCGTACACGTTACATCACCATAAAAACGGGTATTTATCGCGTAACGTAAATAATTTATATACCAAGAAATAATTACCATTGAATACCAAAAACAAACGAAAGATCGTTCTCCAATTCAAAGCTAGCCAAAGTCATCATCACGGTCCGCATTGCCCTTGCCCTAGGCAACATTGAAACACCTAACACCATTGACTGTATACCCTGCTTTAGTATAGAGAGGAAAATGGCATTCTCTAAGCCACCAGTCAAATTCACATCACCTAGAAAAAGGGCAGAGTTTTAAAACATTACATGTATATCATGTCCTCCACATTATGTCTCACTATGTACGCACTGATATAAATTTGATTTTCTGACAGAATTTTGTTGGCAGCCTTATTGGAATACTGGTATGATAGAAATCTCACCTGATAATTGAGGAATAAACTATCTATATTTTCGTTCAGTATTCCGAAATTTTAAGCTTAATATAAGTTCTGCGATAAGCATAGTGCCATAATGAGTTATCTAATACGTTCAATTAATGTAGACAACCAACATAACATATCCATACAACCCTGAAAGTAACTACCAATATGCCAGCTCATTAAACAGAAAACCTACAGGTTATCAATACATAGTTGAAATTAGGTTGAATATTTTGAAAGCTTTATATCCCAACGACCCAGTCCTTTTTATCTTGTCTTCTGAGAATCCAATAATTAAGGCAAATGTAACAGCCCCAAATCTGGAGGTATGAGACTTGTAGTCATGGGAACGCACGCTTCGGGTACTTTTTCAAAACAGCCTAGAAATGGTAGCGTATGACAGGGGTACTGTTGACGCGACAGAAAAAAATACCGAAGGCCTTGCCTCGAAAGGATTCACATTGCTTAACTAGCTTTAAGAGCAAGTTATCAATTCATTTCCTTCCAATGCTATCATGACACCCGAGCCATCTTGGTCCGATTCAGAAGGTAGCAACCTTAACCTAGCTAAGCCATTCTGGTCTCAAGCTGAAACATAGTGGAACTAGTGCATGCCCTAACTCACCTCGCCTAGCCCCCAACACTCAAAAAGGAAACAAAAATGCTGTTTAAATAAAGGCAGTGAGCAGATTTGCCTCATATCATTGGATACATACCAAAGGGAAAATGTTTATAAATTTATTGAGAAGCTCTGGGGCAATGAAAACGAATTATGAAAAACTGAATTTCATCAAAAAAAAAAAAAAGACATTTTGCATTTGAAGCTTCAGTCAGCAAAATATGTGTTAATTATGGCAAGCCAAGTTGTATTTTATTCACGGAGCAACGTTGATCCAGGATTTTACCGAAGTATATCAGAACTTAACTGTCGCTGGAGCGGCCTTACCCTGATAGGACGAATATGCTATGACGTCCATGGCTTGATGTTGAGTTGGTGGCCATAGCAATCATGACTTCCAAGCTCAACAATTGTAAGTCACGTCTAACGAAGCAAACTGCCAGTACCCTAGTTAGAGTTTATATCTCCGACTTACATGATATACAGGTACATATATGAAGGTGAATATTGTATACTGTGCTATATACTCGACTTCCGGTTTCGAATCCTATTCCGTGTGTGCAATCTTCATCTTTTGAAATTATAAATAGATGAGGTCAGAGACCTTCTTCAAAATGCATTGTAAGAATGAGTGTATGAGCAGTATATACCAACAAATAACCGGTTCGTCATTGTTTTTGTTGAAATTTGTGATGGATTGTTAGATATCTAAAGTCTGATAAGAAAGTAAGATACAATCATTAGTATATCGGGCAGTCTTTATTTAATAAACGAAAATCCTGATCTAATTGGAGGATCCAACCGTTTGGACAGCAATTATTGAAATTGGCCCAGCCTTTATGATATAGAACACGAGTCTAGAGTTGGTGGTGTCGTAGTCTGCGTTGCTGTTGTTGCTGCTGTTTTTGTTGCTGTTGTTGCTGCTGTTGTTGTTGCTGCTGTTGCTGCTGATGATATTGTAGTTGGTCCCGAAGTTGGCCCAGAAGTTGTTTCAGCAGTTGGTCCAGTACCGGAGATGCTGACGTCGGCACAGTTGATGAATGTTTCCTGATTACCACATCCAAGACAGCCCTCTCCCGTTACTTCGTCAACGCCCCAGTTATTTCCTGGTAACAAGCGTGAGAACATGTACAAACTATATTACCAATTACAATATAAATAATACCGGCTATGTGATATTTAATCATTTTTATGGAGATACAATAGACAACGAACATGACATTTTGAATAGATGACGCCGTCACGATAAATATCAAAAACAGTAATCAGATTATCTACTCTATTTTAAGCATTACTACCTGTTTCACTCTCTGTTGATGTTTTGTAACAAATGAACTGCCCCTATCTCATAGCATTTGATTCGTATGTAAAAGGAAATTAAAGTTGCGTATACATATACGTATATATTAGTTGTTATAAATCTATTTGTAATTCATGGCGCATGGAGCATTTGTTACTATAATGATACTAAGCCAACCTTCTGCCTATAACTGACTTATAATCACTGTACCTGCTTTGTAATACCATTGAATGACGCATTGTTCACACGTCATATCCGCCGGAAGTTGAACCTCGAGATCATAAAACCCAGTGTAGGTAGCCGGCCATTTTGAATCGCCGTTCGTGAATTTCAGAATATGTTTGTCCAAACACTCAGGAGAAACTGGCATGGTGACGTCATTGTTTGGACATATTCTGATCTCGAAGAACCCCATGTGTGACGTTGTGAGTTCAATCGATATATCGATTATCTGCCCCTTGTTGTAGTTTCTTGTGATGAACCCAGTTGCGTATTTGCCTCCAGCCTCATTTTCTCGTACCCCGTCGTAAGGGTCACCACATGTACCACATTTCCCGCCATTACTCAGCATTCTCTAAAGAAGAATATTAAGCCACCATTTGCATTTCAATGTCAAAAGAGAATCGATGTTTTTGTTTTTATAAAGTAAAACCTGGTCAAATAAGAGCTCGCACTACCTGCTATAGACACTTGCAAGCATAGCGGAATGTTTATTTTGTGCAGTATGTCTGATCTACATGAACTTTCTGTGTTATCCTTAAACTGGCGTTTTACGCATGTTTTTGCTGAAATTAACAGGTACCTTAACAAATTAAATGTCACAAGCAAGACCCATATCAAGTTACTTTCGTTCCATTGCAACAGAATAGTGATTATATGCTTGTAAAATATCACTGGATATGTTACCTCAATGAACATTTCAAAATAATGAAGATTTGCATTTGAATCATCTACGATTAATTGTATTGTTCTACTTTTCAAAAGAGTTTGTTTCGAACTACCATTACCATCAATAACTATAGTTTACATGATTTTTAGTTTTATTTTTATTTTTGAATTCCGATGAAAATGAAAAGCCTTTAACGTCTTAAACAAATGTCAGTATACTCTCCGAAAACATAACGAGATTTGTAATAGCAAATATTAACTAGGTACTTTATTGCAACCAAAGGAACAAGGTGACAAAGGACAAATCGTATTGCAACTTTCAAACGACAAATTAAGACAGTTATAGGTCGTTTACTTGGCTCAATTAGTTCGTATTTCAATTAAGAAACCAGCCGAATTGGTTTCCTTACTATGTAAGTGCAGGGGTGGCAGAAAAAGGCGCTTAAAGAAACTTCTTTTTGATTTGGTAAAAGAAACACCTATTTAAAATGGTTAAAAATAACCTATTTTGCGTGGTTAAAATAAAACCTATTTTGTGTCGTAAAAGAAACTATTCCTCGGTGTGAAAATGAAAATTCTATTTGGTTTTACGAATCCCGTCAAATCCTGATTATGTCATTTCATTCGAGGAAGTACAGAAGACTACTTTGATGTAAAACGTATATGGATTTCATATCCACAAAACACCGAAAAAGGGTAGGTCGTACACCACTTACCGGGAATCCCCCACAGAACAGTTCCATGTCATTATAGTTAGGTGTAAAGCGGGAATCTCCTGGGTAAAAACGCCATACAGTGGACCGCTGAGGGGGCTCAAGCATTCGACCGTGTCCCCACACAGACTGACAAAGGGCTAAACATAAGAGCGTGAACCTCATCATTGTAAAACAGTATGATGAATGTTGTGAGGGGTGTCTGTCTTTTATAGTCATAAACAAATGAAGATTAGATAGTCATTTACTAATAACATATTGGTAAACAAAATAGTCATTTACTAATAACATATTGGTAAACAAATTGAAGATTTAAATCAGAACATCAATGCCGCTATCGATATCAGTTCTTTTCTAGGTATGTTATACCCTATGTGACACCAGAGGATAGCGTAGTTAGGGTTATCTTTAATTAATATATCTGTATTTGTAAAACTAGCCTAGATATACATGAATGTATATATAGATGTAGATCTTGCACCTGTTGTAGCCTGTAGTGCTGAAGTTGTATAGGTAGTAATACATATGAATTTGATATTCAATAGAAATGATTAATCGCTTAAGGCATACAAACAACGCATGAATGATAAGGAGCATTGCTGATTATGATAGCAATATATAATACCATCTGCTACAGCGTTGACGTCACTCATACTTTGAGTGGGGACACGTGCTTTACACTAATGATTAGATTGTGTTGAAACGACAACTTCGAAAAATCTTAAATAAAAAAATGACAAAGGCTTTCGATTTCTTTATTACTTATTATTAGATAAACTAATAGATAGTCTATTATTTACTTGGCCAGGCGATATATGTTCTATTGTTTTCTTTACCAGGCGATATAAGTTCTATTATTTTCTTGACCAGGCAACGCCATGCCATTATGTATTACTTTTAGTAGACTATTGAGGAAACATGGTTGGAATTAACTACAAACAATCCAACGAACCACCGTTCTTTATTCTTCAGCATCTAATGTTTATACACCATGCTCCTGATGCAGGAGACAATGCGACAAACAGGAAATCTCCCCGTCCTTTCATTAGTTATCAACCGACTCGAGTCCGTCCTGCCTCCTGTACCTGTCATCGTCCATTGTACCTTGTTTGATGCATTGCAACATTCGTCTTCATGTAGTGTAAACCTTGTTAAGTTCTAGTGCAGCAGGTTCACAAAGGTTAGTCCCAGCTGTGCTACCTTTATTTTAGGTCATACACCTGTCACTTTTATACCCCGACTATGTGCTCTAATGCATGTTGTCTGTGATGAATTACACAAAGTTCAAGTGTATATCACCTTTATATATGAATTCAGTATGCATGTACCGAATACTGGCTACAACTGCTTCGTCTTTCCTGAGCTTCTCAGTGACGTCAGGGCGACAAAAGTGTAGAATTCCCGAAGGTAAATTAGGACAAATCAAAATCTGTTTGAATCTTTCTTAAAAGATTATACATAAGAAACACAAAACTTTCAAAACAAATGAAGAAATTAGTAAAATTAAACGTGACGATAATCTCCAGGGACTAAAACCCACCAGCAGGGTCTACCATCTGCAATATAAAAAAAACACAGAATATATTATCACCTTTAAATACAAACTGACAGTTGGATCCAGTTGGAGCCAAAAAGAACACTATATAGCTGTTTCATCCTCCTTTGACTCGTCAGTGATGCTAAGGACCTAAAGACTGATAGGAAACGACCGAAAAACTCGAAATAGGCCAAAACCAATGCCAACAACTATATTGGGAGCTGCAAAAGACTATAAAAATAAAAACAAATAAAAATTTAAAAAAAAAAAAAAAAAACCAGCAGTGTCTACCACATGCAATCTCAAAAGACCCAAAAGTCTATTCCAACAGTTATTAATTCGGTACAATTGTGTTGAGTTGGCAAGAGAATAATGACCCGTGAACGAAACTGTAGGCCTAACTCAAAGCAATGAAAATGAAATTGGATCAATTTACGAATGAAATAGATACAAAAAAGAAATAAGACCAGGTCTTCCTACAGGGTATGTTCATGTCGATAAATTCGTAGAAGTCCGATAAAATCGGAAATTGCTCAATATCCTTACATAAACTATAAAGGAATGTTCAATATTTAATTGACAACAAGAGGCAATCTACATTAGAATGAGCTCTGTACAAAGAGCATATAAAATGCTATATTCATAGCCAACAAGGAGTAATTATGCACGATTCAAAACAAAAAGGCTTTTGTGAAAAGTGTTTTATTAATAGTTCCATATTTTACGCTATTACCACCTCTCAAAAGTTTGATCTTCTATTTTTATCTTTTAAATTTAAAGTGAAAACATATCCCGAAGAAATTTTATCATGTTCTGTTTTACTTTTAACTTTCTGTCGTAAAAGCGCTAATCATTTTGGATCTTTTTTTTAATATTTTTGACATTTGTTGGTATATATTTCTATACTGCGTGTTTCATGTCCCATTTTATTCATTTGTATCCTTATTTACGTTGTCGGCGATGTAACGTCTTTAACACATTTCAATACAAATAAATGTTAGATACAGAGCAGCCAAACTTTTACCATTGAGAGCTTTTTGTGCTTGTAGGAATCGTCAGTGATACTAAGGGCCGAAAGTGTTGATATACAGAGTGTACGTTTACCTAGGGGGCGACTGTGGAAACATGTAGGTCGAAAATAATAAAATCTAGATGGGGCCACACAGTTGATTATTGTCCATTTCTAGATAGTCATTCCTGCATTCACACAGTGTTTACATGCCCTAGTTAATACGATAATCAAGGGCTTGTTCCCGTTACCACGATTTCCGTGACAAATGATGCAGCTGGACAAGACAATGGTAAAAAGACTTATGATCAATATTCTGATCTCATCAGGAAAGTCAGATGTATTCAATGTTGTTAATATGCCTAGTGGTTCCGTTGTCGCAACCCTAACTCTATTTGTGAGAAAACCGGATTTGACATAGATTTGTATGGCAGGTGCCGTCGATGAAGCAGACGACACTTATTCTTCCAGAGCACCTGCAGTTTTTCCTCTGGCACTTTTCCTGGAGTCTCCGTGCAAATCTATGTTTTTGTTTACATTCTTCCCTCGTTTAATCGATTTTGAGTTTTGAGTAATTGCGTCAAGTAACGAATCTCAATCGTGTCTGTATTCAATTAAATCAAAACGTGTCATAGAGGTAACGGCAGTTCATCAGCAGTGTCTGCCACCTGCGATCCAAAAGGATGATATTTTTTAACAAATCAAGAATAGTGAAATAAAGACCAAAATAATTAAAACGCCCCCATGCTTGTCACATCGCTGTGTGAGTTTGTTTTCCATTGAGTTGTTTTCTTTATTTTTGAAATTGTCCACAATTAATGAACTTTGTAATTATGATATGTGACTGCTCAAAATAATTTGAACTTTACGTTAGGATGACAGTAAACGTCTGGGACTGATAATGCCAACAGAGTCGACCACCCTACCGTCGAAGCATTTTACAAAAGACAATTAATAAACTTGAATTGTGTCATTGTTAATTAATTCTGGGAACAGAAAATATTTCAATTACAGCCAATTTCAATTGAATTTAAAACTAAGCTGTGAAAAGATTAAGCTTATGAATCGAATTATTAAATGATTGATTCATTTTCCATGAAAAGCAGCAAGAACATGTTTCTATCCTCATTTTTTCCCGGGCATGACCAGACAATGTGAATCACGTGTATTGGTTCAAATAACAGCAAAGGCTTTATCATATTTCGAGAAAAACAAGATGAGCGTATTTCCAGTGCAATACGTTTTCGATAAACACATGTCGTATATAGGTAACAGGTGTATTGTTAATAAGGTCGGTAGAACACAATTACATGTAATCTCGGTGTTCTATTGTAAATCAAAAGTAAATTAAATCACAGATGAAGATATCATAATTTCTACATAAGAGGACGCAGATTTGCGTAAACCGATTTATGTCGCCAGATGTAAGGACCTGCCTATAAAACAGTTCCTCCTTCATCTTTCGTTGCGTTCCTTTCAACAGCCTCTGAACACATCCACGATGAATGCTCTGTTGGTTTCGCTGCTGTTTAGTGCCGTCATGTACACGGAAGGTATGGTTAATGATTGAACGTACCGATTTTCTTGTGATAATATTTGCTGATATCGTATTTGTCTTTGTGGCGAAATTGATTTTTTTGTTATTTGTTTTTGTTATCTATATTTATCAATTATATTTTCTTTTCATTTTTTTTTTTTTTTTTTTAGTTTTGTTGATTGATTACTAGAATACTGTTTATTGTAGTGTCAATCCTTGGTTCTGACATTGTCCAAGTATGGAACTGATATACATATATATATTTGTTTCTACAACGGTGTACAAGAAACATGGCAGTATCAATAGTTAATTCCAATTTGACACTTTGAGTTCTCGATTTGTTAATTTCTAAAAGGATGTAACTTTGTAGCATCAATCATTTATTTAGTTTTCTTTTAGTTATCTTTTAGTTTCTTTTTACATTTTGCAAGTCAAAAGTGTTACAAGATTCTAGAAGACGAATCAATCTTGTTTTCTTTCTTCGTGAGTCCTTGCTATAATCACATGCTGGTTATGAAGTAGATTAGTATGAGATTCATCATGTTGTCTGTTGGTGGCAACATCCAATGTATTAGCTTGTTGTTGCCAGATCTTTTAACGACGTGTTTTATTGGGTAATTATAACATTGCATTGTCTATCTTTTAATTGAAAATTAGATATTTTCTTACAAGCGATCGTATATTTCAGTGGCTGGCTGGGGCTGCGGCAGCGGCTGGGTTCCATTCTGCAACCACTGCTACCTATTCAGCCGCGATACCAGATCCTGGTATGATGCAGCAGTAAGTATCTGTTTTCGATATTGTAGTACTAATAATATATAGCAGTATGTTTTCTTGCTACTGAATTTATTTTTTCTGGGCGCTTTAGAATTATAACATGTACGATAGTTTAGTACATATTATTATGCGACAACCATGTTAAATTTTTAATACATCAGAAATGTTAAAAGCAAAAATTCCATTATAAATCAAAACAACATGTAGCCTTAAGCATCAGGCGCTCTCATTCCTGGGCCGCGGTGGCCGAGTGGTTAAGGTATCCCAACACTATATCACTAGCACTCCACCTCTGGGTTGCGAGTTCGAAACCTACGTGGGGCAGTTGCCAGGTACTGACCGTAGGTCGGTGGTTTTTCTCCTGGTACTCAGGCTTTCCTCCACCTCCTAAACCTGGCACGTCCTTAAATGACCCTGGCTGTTAATAGGACGTTAAACAAAAACAAACAGACCAAAAAGCTCTCATTCCTGAATTTCTATGATGCTTCACTACATTAACTGTCTAGATACATAGTAGTTTTAATGACTATGATGCGTGTATATATTCAGATATTCTTGTAGTAGTATATTATATATTCTAACATTATACTATATCAGACATTTTAATTAAATAGTTAATTGAAAAATGCATTACGTATTTGCCATGAGGCAAAAACGCCATGAAGAATTTTTTTTTAATATTTCACAGTACACATGTGCTGCTCTTGGAGGAGCCCTGGTTTCATTTGATACTCCAGCCGAGTTGCGTTGGGTCAAAGGGTACGTCACAAAGCTTTGTAGTGGTAAGTATTGCTATAAGTAAACTGTTTACTTAACCGATACGTAATACTGCATAGTATTAATGAAACAATTGGAAAGCCAATATTGTTAAATATTTCAGATAAATACTATACAACACTACTATGTATTATATTTAAATGTTTAGAAGCATACTGTCTTGGGATGCTGAGGTCTATAAACTAGAAATAAGCTTAATTTGATTTAACGGTGGGCATGAAGTGGCGTGGGAACATTGTTGACTTGTACTTTATGTAGATAATATCTAATGATTCCTAATATATCTGTATGGCTTTGTTTTAAGGAAAGAGTTACTGGACGGGCGGAAATGACATCAGACACGAGGGAAGATGGGTGTGGAATCCAACCAATGGACAACCCATCAACCGAGACTGCACTGACTGGGCGAGCGGAGAGCCAAACAGCTGGAGGGGACTCAACCAGGACTGTATGTTGATGTGGCACCACAGGTCATACCAATGGGATGACGAACAGTGCCATCTTGGAAAGGGATATATTTGTGAAAAATACATGGTAAGTATAGGAATGTCTAGGTAAATTCTGGTATAATATATTCCACTGCTTACCACTAAAATACTTGGTAAATGTATAATTTATGTTCCGACGCCTGGATTCATGAAAACCCTTTGCGGTAATTTCGAAACATAAGAAAGGAAATTCTAGAAGTTAATGAACTTAGGATATGATCCTCTTGCCAAAACTCAAACATGCATATATAATTAACTCTAGCCCTGCTTTTAGTTTTCAGAAAAAGTTTGCAGTTGTCGGATATGAGGGAATCGCACCATTGCAGTATATCGGATCTGTGTACACATCGAAATTTACCAGAAACACACATTAAAGTATCGTATTATATAAGTCACTGTTATGTTGTTTGTATTTAAGTCACAGATTTCACGAAAGAGTTGAACAACAGGGGGTTTGTTACGTGATAATAACAGAAAGGTAAAACCTAGCAGCTTAAGTGCAAAACACATTTTAATGATATATACAACTCAGCAATTTACAGAGATTATTCACAATTAAAATTAGTGGTGTACAAGGTGGTGTATTAAATCAACACTGTTAATTACTTATCTAATAACAGCTGTCCTTGAGTAATCCTTTCATATCCGTTTCTCTAGAATTAAGAATGTTTATATATCAAGCAATTCACAGTTCTAAGCAATGTATAGTCCAACAGAATTTGCAAAGCTTTCCTTGAGAATTGTAAACCAGTTCTGGATAACAATTTGTCTCTCATGACATTTACACTATATTGTCCAATCTCAAAAGTACACTCTTCAACCATATCTTTTCTAGAATTCTCTAACACACTTCATGTAACCAACCACTTGTCACTAAATACTTGTAAGCAAAGTATTATGACATATCTCTCTTCACAAAGATTTCAGAAAAATCTATTTACATATAAGTTTGCAAGAGTTTAATATTTTTGTAAGTGTGGTGTCCCTTTAACCACTGGTAAATATAACACATTAAAGTCCGAACTAAAAATAGTTGGTCGCAAAACCCAAACTAATTTACATTTGGCATCGCAGCCCCCAGTCTAGATCATTGTTGCACCAATTTGTAGACTGAAAAGCCTAGAGTAGTTTCCTCTTGGCTTTGGTTTCCAAAATACCACCATATTTGTTTGAGCGCAACATACTGAGAGAAATGTAATAAGATTTATCGGTTCGACTACCTGCCGTACTTTTCCTACTCTCCGCTAGGCTTCGCTTCTCCGAAATTCTTTACCGATTACCTGCGTTACGCAGCCTAGCGTAGATAAATCGTACTAAGTCGGCAGATGATCCAGTCTACTCTAATAGTTGATCACTCTCACGGAATCAAACGCAGCGAGGACTGTGATTGAGAACATGTGCGTTTTATGACTTCATATTGCCATTATGTTGATCTTCGTCACGACAGGTAATCTGGTCGGCTCCAATATTTGATCAACGTAACGGAATCAAACGCAGCGAGGATTCTGATGGTCATGTAAACTATGTGTACTGTGTGTCAGAGGATTGCGAATCAATTATTATTAAAGTTGAATAATTTGTTTAACCAGACACTTTATTACTACGCATTCATATCTATGTGGCGTAGCATGCGCAATCAACAATAGTCTTGTTGAACGAGATTATATATATTTTTATCCATTCCCCTGTATGAACATAAATTTTAATAGATGTAAATGTAGATATACTATTTTGATTGTATTTAATATCATTATATAAACATTTGTCTGGCATTGTCACTATATAGTCTGTTTGAGAGTTCTGGCATTGATGTACGTTTAAATGCCATCCATCACGCGCTACACTTATCAGCCTATTAATACAACACAAACCGGAACTACAATATCCAATAAACATTGTTTATAATTAAGTTTAACGACTAATTGTTTTGTCTACATCACTTGTTATAAAAAATATGCCATTTGCGAATTACGTTGATAATAATACAATTAATAAAATTGAGTATTTTTTAAATTTTCCATATACTATTTTGTTTGCCAATAAGCACGCGACCATGTTCCGGCTGTTCTAACGACGGGCAAAAAATCAGAGAGCTTGAAATCAAAGACACTTCAAACTCTTCCACATCAGCCACTTATCCCGATCTGAACTTATAACATTACGCAGAGGGACAGCTCATGGCCAAGCGTGTAGACATTAACTCAGTGATAGTAACATTTCTTTCCCCAGCCTACATTTATCAGATTTGCACATTTCACGGTTGTTTTGATCGGTTTTCGATATAGATTGATTCGGCAATGGGCAATGTCTCCTAGCTTTCACTTAGCAGATTAGCTAAGATTACCTATTAAAGATGCAAATTATGTTAAACATACATCACAAGATCAGTGGACTAAGGTCTCTATAAATATAAACATATACAAAGATTTTGTTTGGTTTGGGTTATTTTGTTTAACGTCCCATCAACAGCTAAGGTAATTTAAGGACGGCATCCCGTGTGTGCGTTATGTATGCGTGTGATGGGTGCGTATGTGTGTTTTGGGAGGCTGCGGTAAAGAAATCACACGATTCGGATGGTTTACAAAGTCTTTCTGTTTAATACAATTAAAAAAAACCAGTAAATGATAAAAATGATCGAATTCTGATGTACCAATAAGTAGTCAGGAAAACATAGCCAACAACAAACCGGAGATGGTCCGTATAGATCGGCAGATTCGTGACAACAGCACTTCCAACCATCCATGCTGCAGCAGCTGCAGTGGTCAAACATACAGAAAAGCGGACAGGGACCAAGGCAATCATCATTGTATACAGACAAATAGATATATCTACTCATCCTATAGGCAGTAGCGATACGACGGTATGAACAGACACTTTTTGTGCCATCAACGCTCCATTTTTCTTGATTTGATCAGATCAATCTGTGGAACAACCTCACAGTCAATGACGTAGCGTGCAGTTGCAAAACATCAGGCTTCGATAGACATACAGCGCAATTTTCCAAAACCGACCATTTTCTAAAGCGATCAACTATTGTTACCGATCAAAATGGTGAAGTACGGAATTAATAATTCTTTATCATGCTGATAAAAAAAAAACTTGCTAACACCGACCTATCTAAATAGCGGACTGATTGTGTGGTTAGAATGGTTAAAATATTACTAAGTTATTCCTGTTGACCGGTTTAACCGGAGCGAACATTTACACGAGGTCCTGTCAGCCAACCGTGAAATCAACACATGTGTCAGCTGTTGTAGTAAACTTTTGTCTCGGGGCATGTTTGCAAGTAATGTGTACGCAGCACCTTCCCAGAAGCGGTATAATGATGAAATCATGAAATTGTATAATTAACAAAGTCAAGATGAAACAATGTCAAACCACATGTAGAGCTATATGAAGACCGAGTAGATCACATGATCTACATGTACTTAGGGATGATATCATGGTTCAGAGCAATGTAGTAAGTAATAATCGACATTGAACATGTTTTTACCTTAGAGTTTAAGAGACTTACGTTGTTTCATCTGAACCTACGTTAACACACCAGGTTGCGGACTGAACATCACTGGAAGAAAATGAAGTCAATATTATAAATCACAATGAATCTCTTACTTCATATCACACTTTGTATAATTGCAACCTTTATCATTTCCGGTTATCACTAACATCGTATAGATAACTGTTTGAAAAAAACCTGGGTCTTGCAAATTAAAAAGTGTCTTGGGTCCGCTGGGTGCAATGTTTGAAGAATAATTTCCTTAAAGACATACATTTTCACATCATTTCGTTACTTATTATGGTAATTAATCGTTATAATACAATATATATATGATTAAAGTGAATACGGGAAGTTCATTATTAGAGTTTAAAAGTCATAGAACAAAGGAAGCAAACAGTAGTTTTAAATACAGTGTGAGTGGATATTAATTGGTACTGATGTTCCCCAGGGGTCAATATTAGGTCCTCTGCTCTCCATTACTTTTTTTTATTAATTATAGAGTTAATGGTATCAATGCTAGTATTTTCTGATGACATCTCACTTTATGCTATCGTAGATCTCCGTCTCAGTGTTAAGATTTGTTGATTAGTTGTAAACTTAAGCAAATAAAGAATCTGAATGAATGTGTGGATGCCCTGTAACAATCGTCTCCCTGTAGTGTAAACCTTGGTCTGTACAAGTGCACTGGGTGTAAAGTGTAGTCTAACTCAATTGTGCCCTCTTTATCTCTGGTCGTACACCTGTCACCCATGTACCTCCACTAAGTCCTCCCGCGATTGTTGTCTGTGATGAATTACGCAAAGTATAACACCTTTATATATGAATTCAGTACGTACACATCAAATGATGGATACAACTACTTCACACAATCTGTTTCGTCCTTCTAGAACTCAGTGACTTTAGAGAGACATAAGTGTGGAATCTCAGATGGGAAAATAGGACAAATCAAAATATCTCTGAATCAATCTTAGAGGATTGAACAAAAGACACACAAATACTATCAAAACAAATTAAGAAATATAAGTAAAACAAAACTAAATGTGACAAGCAAGTAACGAGGATTTTCAGGGACTTCAAACCTGTAGTGTTTACCACTTGCAATCTAAAATTAAATCAAAAGGTGATGTTTTCACTACACAATACAAACTGAGAATAGAGGCACAAAACGAACATAAAGCTGTTTCGTCCTCCTTGGAGTCTTCAGTCAAAATCGGAATTGGTCACAACCAATGTCAAAAACTGGGTGTAATCCTAACTCCAAAGCAATAAATATACGAGTATAAAATAATTACAGAAAGGGAATGAGACCAGGTATTCCTACAGGGTAAGTTCATGTCAATAAATTTGTAAATTGCTCAATATCCTTATGATCAACTACTAAGAAATATTCCATAAATAATAAATAATAAGAGAGTTAAAAGATTAAATGTTTATCAAAATGCTAAAACCAAACTTAAATGCAGAATAAGTTTATTGAATGTACAGTATTCCATCTGTTCCGACCTTGTTTATTACGTTGCTTAGATATGTATAACGTCATCACAATTGATGACGTCATACATATCTAAGCAACATACAAATAAACAAAAGTTCAGTCCGCCTGAAGAAGCCTGAGAGGGCAGAAAGGCCTTGCGGCAAAGTCTGTTTTTTGTTATTTTTTTATACATTCACCTTCGCAAGGACAGATTTCAATTTCTTATATATATAACTATATCTGCACTCAAACGGATCTTTCCAGAACCACCGTTATTGGCCTATCGTAGACCAAAAAATGTAAGAGATCTGGTGGTAAGCAGCAAATTACATTCATCTGCCTCTGTCGTTACAACAGGCTCCTTCAACACATGCAGCAAAAAAAAACGTGCAAATTGTGCCCATACACTGAGTCCACAGACACGTTTAAATGTGTAATAAACAACCGTGTTTATCACATTTTACAAACACTGACATGCACATCAGCCAATGTTGTATATCTCCTCTCCTGCAAAAAATGCAAAATGCAGTATGTTGGAGAAACCAGCACAAAGCTCAACATCAGAATCAACAATCACCGTTGCTCCATCAAGCAAAACAGACCAGACTTTCCTGTGGCAAGGCATTTCAATTTACCTAGTCACAGTTGGAAGGATATGCAGGTGGTCGCCATTGATCACTGTCCTACCTGGAATGAAACGAAACGTCGTTCCAGAGAAAGATACTGGATCACCAATCTCCAAACCTGCTACCCTCGGGGTATGAACGAACGTTAAAGACGTCTTCTGGATATACTCTCCATCTGACCATTATATCTAACTATTCATGTAGTTAATTATTCAATTTGTTAAATTTTTCATAATTGCTGTACTTTTTGGGGCATCTATTCATTGTTGCTCTTTGAGACTCACATTTAGTCGCCTCCCGCCATCATGCAACAGCATCTTGAGACTCACATTTAGTCGCCTCCCGCCATCATGCAACAGCATCTTGGTCCGAGTTGGTCCGAATCGTCTGTTTCCCGTAGCGTCCTGTAGGGACACTTCGGCATTCGTATTTCTTATATTTTCAGTCTTGATAAATATTTGTAGCAGTTTTTTCACACCACTCTCTATAATTCTTATGATCTAACACATATTTTTCTAAAGTTTTTCAGACTTTGTACACGATATTTAATCAATCACTGTAGAGACGATAATGCAACATTTTTTATATAAATGCAATGTCGTCCACTAGCAGTCTTTAGGGACGAATCGTCTTTGAACTCTTCGGAATACTTTCACGTGCGGGGGAATTCAAAATATCTCTGCCGTTGGTCGCATAGCGTTCTAGTGTTTGAACATGATGCAGTCACGCTAGTATCCGCCTTCGGCCCACGTTTGCCGAAGGGTTCATTGTGGTTTCTCCAGTTACTAAAACATTATTCTTATTGTATTTTATTGTATTTCCAGTACTTCTTATATATATTATGTGATTGTATTTGTGATTTTTTGTGTTTTGATAAAGGGGCGGATTGCCTCGAAAATTTAACAAACCTTATTGTTTACACTGTTTGAATTACTTCTTTGCCCATATATATATATATATATATTTTTTTTTTGTATTTGTTTTATTTTTTCAGAGATTTTCATACAGTGTAAAGTACATAGTATTCAATTGTATTCAGAATAATCATTATTACAGCACCATAGAACTGTAGATGATCCAACACAAATACACACATCTTAATCCAGATTCATAAAATCATTTACTTTTGATGAATTTTCTAAATGTTACTTTCCCACTGTATTTAAAGAAAGGAAGAAAGCAGAAGAAAAGGTGTAGAGCAGACAGAAAAATCATAGCAATAAAGCAATAGGGACGAAACAAGAAACATGGACAAAGACATATATATAGTAACAAAGACAGACATAGAGACAGAGAGAGAGGGAGAGAGAGACAAAGAGAGGTGTCAGAAAATCAAATATTTACAGTATGGTCTGTAGTCTAACCCAGATGTACACAGGATAAACAGAATTGCTGGTAAGACAATTTAGGTCTGACTTATAATTATATATATATATATAATAAAATAAAAAGCCAAACACAGATCTGCTGTCTCCCTAGTACTTTCGCGGCTACATTCTGCCGCTCTTCAGGGGTTATGAATTTTATTCGGGACATCCTATGTCGTCATAGTTTGATGACGTCATAATAGTAGGGTACATAATTTATAAAACACTTATTTGTCCAGTTTACAAGGGTTGAGATCAACTATATGATACGGTTTAAACAAACCAATCCATTAAAAACTTGATTGGAGCAATTACATCGTATAGATCTGTACAACAAATCTATAGATCCGTACTCCGTACTCAAATTAAAACCGGTCATGGTATACAAAGATTTTGCCGTATAGTACATGTAAAATAGATGCGGTAACTTGAAATAATCTAAATTTTCAATATCTCATTGTGTTAGTAAACACTATCAAACATAAGTTTCATATTTGAACATAAAAACATTACACACGAAATGTGCAAGATAGTATAAACGTTGTGGGACTTGTAACAATATTATACAAGGAAGTGAAATTGAGTTAAGAGAAGGCTTTATTTTCAAGGTTAAAAAGAATATGAATTGAAAATCAAGCAATGTCATTTATGCTTTAATTTGTAGTAACTGTTCGGATTTTTACATTGGCCAAACTGGTATAGAGTTAAGAACTAGAATGACAGTACATAGGCAACAAATACGCACAGACCACTTAAGATTTCTACCGGTTAGTAAACATATACATCAATGTTCAAATGGTGAGTTTAAATTTTTTTCCTATTTATCAAATGAGTAATGCGGATGTAATCAAACGCGAAGCAAAGGAATCTGAATTAATTAAACTTCTCAAACCCAGTTTGAACAGTACAACAAATATGTAACATATCGAGTAATATCAAAGTATCAACACACACAAACATATATATATATATATATATATACATGTATCATACTTACTTAAGCATAATCTGTGCATATTTGATCTATGTAATTTTTTCATTTTCTAGTATTTTATTGCACAATGCATGTAATACAGTTGATAATTACAATATATATGAATTATTTCCTAACTTTAGTTGTAACCTCGCTAGCTCATATGGTAAGGTACATCGTCTTTTGGTTCCGATATCACCTCTATTGTGGGTTCGAACCCCGCCGATTGTATATATTATATACATGTATATATATTTTTTTAAATACATTTTTTTATTATCATCAAATCTTTAAATCTCCACTTCATTGTTATGTCCCTTAGAATGTATAGTGACGTCATACATTTATGACGTCACGTCGACAATTTTAAAAAATAAAACATTCTGAAGAGTCACCTAGACATGACGAAAGCGCTAGCTGCTGTGTCGTGTTTTTTATTCTTTTTAAATGCATATTTTTCGTCCGTAATGTTCACCTTAAACTTTTTAACTGATATATCGATCGTGTTCCGTCACTGTATTATATGTATGCCTTAAAAGCGCTCGTTATTTGGATTCCGTTACTATTTTTGTCAATTTTTGGCATGTACTTCCATACTGCGTGTTCCGTGTCCTATTTAATTCATTCTTTTTAGTAGCAGTGTTTAAGTTGTCTGCGATGTAGCGTCTTTAACACATTTTAATACAAATTAATGTTAGATACAGAGGAGCCAAACTCATCAAACTTCACCATACAGCTGTTTCGTGCTTCTACGAATCGTCAGTGGTGGTTAGGGAGGAAAGTGTTGATATTCATTTCACAAGGGCTGACTAAGGAAATTCGATAATCAAGGGCTTGTTTCCACTATCACGATTTCCGTGACAAATGTCGAGTACTGATGGAGAACATTCGAGAGATGCATGTTAATAAGACCATGATAAAAGATTGATGGTCAATGTATTGATCTCATTAGAAAGTCAGATTTATTCTATATTTGTTATTATTCCTAATGACTCCATTGTCACTGCCCTTACTCTTAACCAAATTTTGTCTATATTTAAATGACAGGTGTCGTCAATGAAGTAGAAGACGCTTTCTCGTCCAGAACACCTGGTCTTCTCCTTTTACGTTTCCAGGAGTGTCCGTACACATTTCCCCTTTTGTTTGATGATTTTGAGTTTTGAATTATGGTTTCGTTATTATATCGATATTCTTTGCTGATTTTCAAACGAACGATAACTACATAATTATGATTATTTTGAAATGTGACAATATTCGATTGAACCAAAACTTGACAAAGAGGTTACAGCAGTTCACCAGAATAGTATTATATTACATATATTTTCCAACGAATATCAACAGATTTCATTACAAATCGAATAAATAAGTTAGAGCCAAACAATAATTAAAATACCCCATGATTGTCACATCCGCTATATTAGTTAGTTTTCTATTGTTTATTTTACATTGTACACAAATTATGAATTTCCATGTGACTTTTCATGTGTGACTACTAAAGACAAAGGCATAAGGACCACAGGAAACACCAAACACGTGGAACTTTGAATGTCAACAAAGCTTACCTTCTTCCCGTCAAATCGTCACTCAATTGAAACAAGTAAGTTCGGATGTTTGAATAAAAAGAAAATCTGTTTCGCATTTAATAAATATGTTATATTAATAATCTATTATCAATCTAAAAGTACATGTTAAACATATTACGAGGAATAAGAGCTAGGATACAATTGTTTTCAGCTTATAAAACGTACTCCGATTGTAACACTGTTAATGAATTCTAAGAACAGTTAATATTTCAATAACAGCTAATATTATATTACGATATTATCGTTAAATTTACAAAAGACGTTTTTTGATACAAGCCACAATACTTCAAAAATCAAGTTATAAAATGATTGATTCATTTTCCGTGAAAAAAATGACATGTTTCCACCGTCGGAGTTTTTTTCCGCGTGAATTGGTAATTGTAAATGGTAGATTAACTTTTATATAAAAAGTCAGTAAGATCGTGTTTCCCACCCCCGGTCGTTTTCAGACAAGGTAAATCAAGTTTATTAGTACAAATAACAGTACATGCTTTATCATGTTACGAGAAAAACAAGATGAGCGTATTTCCAGTGCAATACGTTTTCGATAAAAACATAGTATATAGGTAACAGGTGCATTGTTAATAAGGTCGGTACAACACAATTACATGTAATCTCGGTGTTCTATTGTAAGTCAAAAGTAAATCTAATCACAGATGAAGGAGATAAGAAAATATCTACACAACCGGACACGGAGTTCGTGAACCGATTTATGTCGCCAGATGTAAGGACCTGCCTATAAAACAGTTCCTCCTTCATCTTTCGTTGCGTTCCTTTCAACAGCCTCTGAACACATCCACGATGAATGCTCTGTTGGTTTCGCTGCTGTTTAGTGCCGTTCTATACACGGAAGGTATGGTTAATGATTAATTTCACTGATTTTCTTGTGACATTATTTACCACATTGTCTTCACTACATTGTACCATATCTAACCTGATATTTCTATGTAGGGTCATATTTTTGAAGCTGCAGGACCATAACATTAGATATTAGATAACTAAAGTAAATGACAATTACTGAATATGTCCTGATATGTATTATGGCCAGTATCAGATGTAGCGCCGCTAACAGAGATCATTATTAATAATCTGATATCCTATGTGTCTTTGTGTCAGTCTTGATTTAGTTATTTTCGTGTTTTGTTTTTCGTGTCTCTTTTCATATTGTCTATATCTATCAATAATGGGCTCTCACATTGTCATGTCAATAACATTTTGTTTTCAAATATTCCATAGTTTTGTTAATTACCAGAATGTTGTTTTAGTATTAATATTGGGTTCTGACACTCAGGGACTAAACTGAAGTAGATTAGTATGAGATTCAACCTGTTGTCTGTTGGTTGCAACATACAATGTATCAGATTATTGCTGCCAGAGGATCTTTTAACGGCGTAATTTATTGGATAATGGTATCTTTGGTAATCAAATTCAAATTCTTTTTTTTTTTTACAAGCAAATGTATATTTCAGTGGCTGGCTGGGGCTGCGACAGGGGCTGGGTTCCTTTCTGCAACCACTGCTACCTATTCAGCCGCGATACCAGATCCTGGTATGATGCAGCAGTAAGTGACTTCAGAGCAGTTCCGTTTCAATGTTTTCTATGTTGTAGTACTAGTAATAGATACGTGTATCAGTCAGTTTTCTTGCTACGGAATTTATTGGTCCGGGCGTTTTAGAATTATAACATTTACGATTCGCGCGATTTTAATATACAACCACTATGTTATGATGTTGGTACATAAGAGATTCTAATATCAAAATATGACAATAATTCCATAATAAATAAAACAACACGTAGACTAAAGCATCAGCGCTTTCATTCCTAAATTGTCATGATGCTTCACTACATTAACTGTCTAAATATATAATTACTAAGTAGTTTTCAATGACGTATGATGTATTTATTTTATGATGCTTTCACAATAACAACAAACTCGAAAGGTTTGGATTAAATTGGCCGTAGCACATTTAATTCTATTTCTTCTCAAATATTTCCCTCCCCCGTGGGTACGCCAAAGCGGATCGGAATTTTACCCTAACTTATATTGATATTAGAAATATAGGTACATGCAATGGTAAGTACCCCAAACTGAGTATCTACCAACTGGTACCGGACACATCAGCAACTTGTGTTCCAATAGTATGCTCCTAATACCGAGGTAGCACACCACTAATGAACATTGATTAATTATCAAACTCAAAAATAAATGTGTTTAATTGCTAGCTTTAAACTGTAGTATATACTTATATAAGATGTTGTAGTAGTAGTAGTTTGTGATATATTCTAGCATTATGATATATCAGACATTCTAAGTATTATAATTAACACAAGTACAAGTAATTATTTATTTCCCTGTTGCAAAAACACCATGAACATTTTTTTTAACATTTCATAGTACACTTGTGCTGCCCTTGGAGGATCCCTGGTTTCATTTGATACTCCAGCCGAGTTGCGTTGGGTCAAAGGGTACGTCACAAAGCTTTGTAGTGGTAAGTATTGTTATAAATAAACCGTTTACTTACTTACTTTACTTAACATAATACTGCATTGTATAATTAAAACAAATGGAAGGCCAAGGGCACGTCGTTAACGTCAAATAAAGTGAAATATTTCACATAAAATATAACATATTATATTTATATGTCACATATCGATATTACATTGAACCAAGATGTATTGCAAAACGTAAAGGTAATTTCAGAATCTAAAACAATCAGATATCGACATTTAGCGATATCTGGCTGATCAGGCACTAAAAGTTATCTTCACGCCTCAAAACAAATAAACCCACTATCAATGTACATGCATGATTACAATGTCTATGGATTTAAAACATAGACACCTACGATACAACTGATATAAAGTATCAGGTAAAATATTTTTGGAGTCCTCATTACAAATGCAGTTAACATTTATCCTCAATCTCCTAAAAGTGTAAGGTAAAAACAAGAACGTTAGAGTAAATATTGCCTCTGATGTCAGAGTAAAATTGACACTTAATTCAAAAGCTAGTTTCGCCTTCATTACTATTAGATGTACACAGACTAAAAATCGAGATTGTGAAGGTACAACTGGGCGAGAATAACGACCAGTTTTGACTTTCAGCTTGGGACTACTGCAACGGAACTTTACATATGGTTATAGTATAAGACGTGTCTATGCGACGGATGTTCCAAGTAATTGTTGGGAACTGTGATTGCTGGGAGGCACATCAACCAGTAGTGAACTGCTTGGGGTATAGAGGTCTATAAACCAGTATCAGACTGTCTGGGGATGGAGAGGTCAATAAACCAGTATCAGACTGTCTGGGGATGGAGAGGTCTATAAACCAGTACCAGACTGTCTGGGGATGGAGAGGTCTATAAACCAGTACCAGACTGTCTGGGGTATAGAGGTCTATAAACCAGTATCAGACTGTCTAGCGGATGGAGAGGTCTATAAACCAGTACCAGACTGTCTGGGGATGGAGAGGTCTATAAACCAGTACCAGACTGTCTGGGGATGGAGAGGTCTATTAAATAGAAGCGGATTGTCTGGGGGATGGAGAAGTCTATAAATATGTAGCGAACTGTCGGAGGGACGGATAAGTCTATAAATCAATATCGAACTGTCTGGGGGATGCAGAGGTTTATAAACCAGTATCGGACTGTCTGTTGGAAGGAGAGATCTACAAACCAATATCGGACTGTCTGGGTGATGGAGAGGTCTATAAACCAGTATCGGACTGTCTGGGGATGGAGAGGTCTATAAACCAGTATCGGACTGTCGGGGGGTGGATAGGTCTATAAACCAGTATCGGACTGTCTGGGTGATGGAGAGGTCTATAAACCAGCATCGGACTGTCTGGGGGTGGATAGGTTTATAAACCAGTATCGGACTGTCTGGGGGTGGAGAGTTCTATAAACCAGTACCAGACTGTCTGGGGATGGAGAGGTCTATAAACCAGTATCGGACTGTCTGGGGGTGGATAGGTCTATAAACCAGTATCGGACTTTCTGGGGATGGAGGGGCCTATAAACCAGTATCAGACTGTCTCGGGGATGGATAGGTCTATAAACCAGTATCAGACTGTCTGGGGGTGGATAGGTCTATAAACCAGTATCGGACTGTCTGGGTGATGGAGAGGTCTATAAACCAGTATCGGACTGTCTGGGGATGGAGGGGCCTATAAACCAGTATCAGACTGTCTGGGGTATAGAGGTCTATAAACCAGTATCAGACTGTCTGGGGATGGATAGGTATATAAACCAGTATCGGACTGTCTGGGGGAAGGGGTTCTATAAACCAGTATCGGACTGTCTGGGGGAAGGGGTTCTATAAACCAGTATCGGACTGTCTGGGGGATGGAGGGGTCTATAAACCAGTAGCGGACTGTCTGGGGGAAGTGGGGATCTATAAACCAGTTTTGGAAATGGATTTATCTTTAAACAAGTAGCGTCTGTCTCGGGGATGGTAAAGTGGTCTTTACCTGTAGTAGACTAACAAGAAGCCTACTGTCTTTGGGGCGGTGAGGTCTATTCCAGTAATAAGCTTAATTTGATTTAACGGCGGATATGAAGCGACATTGTTGACCTGTACTTAATGTAGATAATATATAATGATTCTTAATATATCTGTATGGCTTTGTTTTAAGGAAAGAGTTACTGGACTGGCGGAAATGACATCAGACACGAGGGAAGATGGGTGTGGAATCCAACCAATGGACAAACCATCAACCGGGACTGCACTGATTGGGCGAGCGGAGAGCCAAACAGCTGGAGGGGACTTAACCAGGACTGTATGTTGTTGTGGCACCACAGGTCATACCAATGGGATGACGAACAGTGCCATCTTGGAAAGGGATATATTTGTGAAAAATACATGGTATGTATAAGTAAGTCTAGTTGAATTAAGCTTTGGTATGCTATATGCCACTTTTGGTTTGGTTTATTTTGTTTAACGTCCAACTACATGCCACTGCTAAGCACAAAAACTCAAGGTAAATGTATACTTTGTTTTCCGACGCCTGAATTCATGACAGTCCCTTCCCCGTTGTTTCGAAAGTTAAGCTAAGGAAATTATTGAAGTTAATGAAACCAGGATCTTATCCTCTTGCCAACACCCCAACGTACATAAATAATTAATCCTGGCCTTGTTTTTAGTTTTCAGAAAAAGTTTGCAGTTGTCGGATATGAGGGAATCGCATGATTGCAGTATATCGGATCTGTGTACACATCGAAATGTATCAGAAACGCACATTAAAGTATTATATTATATAAGTCAGTGTTTTGTTATCTGAGTTTAAGTCACATTTTTTCACGTAATTGTTGAATAACGGGGCATTGCTACATGTATATATTTACATTTGATACCGCAGCCCCCAGTCCAGATCATATGTCGTGATTAATACACCAATTTGAAGACTGAATGGAGTAGTTTCCTCCTGGTTTTGCTTCCAAAATATTTGTATGAGCGCGAACTACCGAGAGTAATGTACTAAGGATGATCGACTGGATTACCTGTCGTAGTTTTCCTACTCTTCGTTAGGCTTCGCTTCTCCGACAATCTTGACTGGATTACCTGCCTTTTTACCATTTCACTAGAGGAAAGATTTTTTTTACTACAACTGCAGGTAATTTCTGACGACACTTCACTTTATGTCAATGTAGACACTCAGTCTCAATGTGCAGATTGTGTTGAATGGCAACTTAAGAAAAATATATGCCTGCTCTAAAATTCTTGATTATAAAAGCCCAGCTAAAATAAATCTCTGATGATTATATGGAAAATGAATAAGCCCCACTACCCACACCCCCTTCATCTATAAATAACGTTACTGTTAATGAGTTGAAACAACACAAATATATGGTAGTAAATAAAGTATATTATACAAGTCTTTGCGGAAGATTATATCTTGAATGTATGTATTCCGAGGCCCTTTAGATGAGGTAACCTGCAATTGGCAATAGAACGTTAACCCGGGAGATATTGTAATCTTAAAGTCACACTGGACCAAAGGATATGTAAATATTGTATGTCAAATGTGTTAGAAGATGAAATACATTCTTTAATTGACTATGAATTTTATTCAGACATAAGATATCAATTGTTATTACATATGAAAAATAAAATATTTTAAGGTTTTTATGATATGAATAATTTGGTCAAGTTAGGGCGAATAATGAACTTTGCTGACCGCAAACTTTATCATATATTCTGTCCAAATGTTATTACTATATATTTTATCAATAATTTGTAGACAGTTTTTTTCGATAGTCCACAGTGCTCATGCAGCATGAAACCATTGTTAATTTTGCTCTTTCTGGTCCAAATTATACTAATACAAGAAATGAATGTTTTGCAATTGACCTGAGAACTACATTTTTGACTTTTGACAATGATTCATGTTTATCTATTGTTGAGAACATCGTTTTTATCCTTTCTTAAACCAAACGGTTTATAAATTAACAATATTCACTGGGAGACACGAATGTACTAGTTTTTTCATATTTTCTACTAATTCTGAAATTTTCACCAATTTTACCAAAAAAGATCTAATTTAACCCAACCCAGTCCATTTTTTCAGCATCGTATCTAATTATGAATTTTCATGGCTAATTTTCGACGGTCAAAGCTAGTTCTGTGAATCATATCCAATTTAACATGACCACCGTCTAATTCTATCGAGCTATCTAGAAATCATGAACTTTACACTATTTATTTCATGACTATCTAAAAGTTTCCCCGACAGTCTAGAAATGTCCGACAGGGTCTATTTTGTTCTCCACTGACGCTAATTCTGCTCCTCGAATCTAGTATTGACGGAGCAATCCAGTTTTCGTGAAAATCGCCTAATATTAAACGTCATGACGAATATTGCGAGATTCGCCTCGGGCGGTTCTGTCGCGCGGCAATACCAGCACTGCCAGCCGTAGACTACTTTACCTGGACACCAGCCATCCGTGACCATCGAGTCCCGCGGCTAGCCTCGACTTGGGAGCGCTCAGCCGTGAAGCGGTCCTACCATAATCACCTATACGGTGTCGGTACCAACTCGAATTAAGTGTTCAAGCTATAAATATGCGATACATACACGATAAGATACATACATTATGTATATCACATGATGTATATCTATATTTCTGATATCACATACGATACATTCACTTTTTTTGCAGATTGTTCCAGTTAAATTTTCATTAAATGTGCTGCATGTACATCAATATCATAAGACACCTGAAAAAATAAAAGTATTACATTCACAATACGACGATTACATATTTATTGTTATTCAATTGAGGCAAATTTTGTATCAATAAACGATTAAGTTGCGTACTTACCGTACGTTTAAATCTGTTTTTACCCCAGAATCATATATATATACTGTTGTAAATTTTAAGCATAGGCAAACGTTAGCCAAGTTCCGTTGTGGTAATTTGAAATTGAAAATAGAGACAGGCCGGTATTCTCGTCCTCCCTTAGCATTACATGAGAGGAAATGTATGTTATGTCAGTCAGGATTAGTAGAAGACGAGCGCCATTTTTTAATTGACTGTGAGTTTTATTCAGATATTAGGCGAATTTTATTTAGTGAAGCAAGCAATTATTGTCCAAACTTTTTAGAATTAAACCCATATGAACAATTTCATTATCTTATGACAAGTGATGATCTTCAGCCTATTTTAGCTTCTTCACTCTATCTGATGTATCGCAGAAGATCCTGTTTTACCTATATTTAACAGAACTTTTTACTATATTGTGTCTCATAAGTCTGGATGTGAATATAATTTTAATGCAACTTGTAAAGTTTTTATGACTTCTACTGTATTTTATATATCTGTAATATTGACACGTGACACGTTAATAAAATATTTTGTATTGTATTGTATTAATAAAAGAAAGAATATTGTATCGAAAACCTCTTGTCATCCACTTCACAAGGACACCTGGACAGTTGTTGATTACAAGGCCTGGGGCATTTCTAAATTGAACCTGCTGGTTGGCTTCCTGCCTTAGGCGAGAGCACAGGTAAATCCCCGCCCCCTTTTTGGGATGAACTATAAGCTGGTTCTGTATTTAACATGACAAGTATATTAGTCCTACAATATAAGACTTCGAAGGTACAAACGTTATCTTTTACGTTTATTGTCGGGTATCAACATTTTTTTTATTTGCCGAACCTCTAAGTACATCTTCTTTGGAACAGATGCCTGCATCAGAGACCTATATATCCGCTATATACGTCCCTGGTTAAATATAGAGGAATATTGTAATTAGCAATGGGTTACACTATCCGAGCTCTAATATATACAAGCTTACTAATAAGAAAATTTGAAACTTTATGTATCACATCGATGAGATTAGAGACTTGTGATATACAAGTCTCTGATGAGATATAGAAAAACAACTAAACTATAAATCCTATATAGTGTCTCCGATATTCTATAGATGTTTCTTACTGAATATTGAACTGTTTTTTATTATCCATACATTTATAATGACGCCGAGGGTATAATATGTATGCATTTCATGTAACATGTTGAAACCGACTTCTCTGTGCATATTTTGTTGTGTATAGTGTGACCAGTATAGTCATTATGAATCAAACATGAAATAGAAGATTTGTAAAAAAAAAAAAAAAAATGTGTTGAACTATCATGTCTTACGTTTGACATAAAGAAAACAACTGTGTTATATAATAAAATCTTTCAATTCAATTCAATTCATTTATTACTTTAAACCTTACGGTTTATCAGTAGTATTATCAGCAAAGCGTCGTCGTTCCAAGCCGATGTTTTTAATTCAATTTGTGAAACACCTGATAATAATAATATGTTTATAATATGTACTTATGGGCCGTATGGCCTAAAGTCAATAAAGAATTTGAAATTTGATAAAACGTTTCGTGTTATTAAAGATATTCTTTCCTTATATATGATCAGTGATAATCCTATATAGCTTTATGGATTCGTACGTGCTAACTTCGGAATAACATATATTGATATCAGAGAATTTGAAATTGTGTTTTACAGCACGTTCTAGATATCGCCTGAATTAGCTGTTTTTGATTTCACTCTTATCAGTTTCTATGTTTGCAATATGACTACACTATTGTATACTCCACACACCACTCATTCATTCGATATTACCGCTCAGAAATGTCATAACATCTGTATCGTCATTACATTGTATATTGATGCTGTCTATCTTTCGTTAAATTGCATTTTAAAAATAGTGAAGATAAAGAATTGTATTCTGTCATTTTCAGCATGCTTATAAGTCGTAAGGATTGAATTGAATAAACATTTTAAACAAAAAAAGACCGGTCTATAATCCTTTAATGATTCGATCGCTGTATAGAAAACCAAGGTACCGTTACAAAAACTAAATTGTACGGGTTAATGCCGGGGGCTAAGATCTCGCAGCGGTTGCTATGACTACTCTGTGTGTCAAGCGACCGCGATCTACTACCTGTTCACCTGTCGACACGGGTGACCAACTCAGACTTTTTATCTATGTGATGAGAAAAACGTCCGGATTACTGCTGGAATTTTACTTAACTAACATTTCGTTTCCGATATGGAGCTCCGGATTCGGAATCAGAACTTCCGGACTTGTGAGTACAAATATAACGTTACGGAAATTCGTTCCCCGACATTTCCGTCGGGATTGTGAGTTTTACGGACTATCGGCGTCCAGATTTAGCGGGTCAGCTGTATTGGTATATATAACAGAAATACAAACACAAAGTGGAGTACGGGTTAGATATATACATATTATGTACAATTTGGATCTCATGGGATTCGAAAATAACCTACACATATTTATACATATGATCCCCCCCCCCCCCCCCCCCCCCCCCCCCTACACAGAACAATAGAATATTTTCACTAAATACATATACACATACAAACATGTACATGCACAATTATATTGATATTATCAAAAACACGTTCATCTTTATAATACCGTCAGATATGTCATATGTCTCCGATACCGTGAATCAAACGTTTGTATTCAAACTTGTGATGTACAGTGGACCCTCGATAATCCGAACACCTTCGTTCCCAGTCCAAACCGTCCGGATTACGAGTTTTCCGGACTGCCGAATTTCGTCTACCAGGTCAAAAAAATTGTCGTGTAAGAGTTATCTCCCTTGATTACATACAATCCGGGACGTTTCATAAACACGTCTAATTGTCAGACTTTTTAACAATAAATATACTTATGTTTCTGATATGATTTTTGATTTCTTTTGTAGAAAGTAAAAAATAAACTTTGTTTTTAAAAGAACATGTAAAGTGAAAGTTGTTTTATTTATAGCGGGCATATGTGTCCTACAAACACCACACATGTGTCACGTCCCGGAGGTTCACAAACAAGTAGAAATTACAAACGTTAAATACCTAAAATAAAAGACCCGGATTTTACAACCTACCATCAGTCCATGTTTTTTTTATGATTTTTACGTACCAGAAACCCCAAGCTATGTATCTAAAAGTACGCTACACCAGCGAGAACTACCGAAGAAGTCCGATAATTATTGAACCCGTATTAACTTAACAATGTGACGCTGAATTAAGTATCATACGACTATTGACTAATTTGTGTGTAATCAACCCAGTTCTTGTGATCACTGCTTAATACGTAAATGTGTATGTAATTAATAACGTGCATCTTTCAATGAGTCGTCGTTTCACGTAACGGTGTTACAAAGCCGATATCCGTGTTTACCCAATACAAGTGTTCATGATGTTAATTACCGATCATAAATTTATTACATGTATTTGAGATTGATTAATTATGGTATCACGTACTGTATGTTTGTCCGTAAATTCTTGCTAATTACGAAATAGCAATATGTGTTCCTATAAAAGTTGCCGTCTGTAAAATAACTATAATAGATATTGTACGTCAAGTTCATAAAAGCAAGACCAGGCTATACTATAAAATCCTTTAATACTGTAAAGTTTAAAAAGGTCGTAGAGAAAAAGTAATGTACCGTTATAAAAACAAAAGTTACACTTTGTAACACAGGTAAACACCCGGGGCTATGACCTGGCAGCGGTCACTATGACTACGCACAGTGTCAAGCAATAGTCTGTGTACAGCTGTCGACACGTGTGACTTGCTCCGACATTTTTTCTCCTCGTGGTGAAAAAATCGTCCGGATTATTGCGGGAAATTTACTAATGAAAAGTACGTTCCGTTCCCAAAATGGGCTTCCAGAATAGGGATCCGAATTTCCTGACTGGTGAGTACAAATAACGTTACGGAAATCCGTTCCCGTGCATTTCCGTCCGGACTATCGGCGTCCGGATTATCGCGGGTCCACTGTACACTGAATGGTCAACAAATGATAAACGTTCTGCCTGATGAGAGTCGCCGAGCGAATACTTGGGTTAATACAGTAATACTGTGGGATGCATTTTGAACGAATAATTTTCATTTCAATATGTTAAAGTGTACCCTGAATGAAAAATTACATTTTAATATGTTATTGGTATTGATTAATAAACAAGAATGCAGAAAACCGCATCAAAATCGGCCGACCCATTTCCGAGTAATTGTGATTTTTCTCGAAAACACACCTGAAGCCCAAAACCGAATACCTCGTTTTGGTGACCTCTGACCTGTGACGTCACAGGTTGAACACGATCGGAGCCGCCATATAGGAAATATATAGAAACAAACGTGAACACGTGCCTGTAATTAATGCGAATAAGACAAAAAAAAGGAAAGTGCTGAATAAACTCTCTGAGTTATATTTGTGAATTAGTTAATAACAAGTGCTACCGAAACCAGGGACATATAACTTTCTTTTTAAACGGTGCCATATATAACATGTAGCATCTCACTAATTTTCTCTCATAACGAGCCATACACAACATGTAACATCTTACTAATTTTCTATTATAACGGGCCAAATACAGCGTGTATCATCTTACCTATTTTCTATTATAACAGGTCGTATATAACATTTATATTAAAATATTTTATTCATATTTTTTTTATTTTAACGGGTCGTTGTAACATGTATGACATTTGAATAACCGGCCCGTTTATAATGACTTACATCATATAGCCTTTATTATGGGGGCATGACAGGCTTGTTACATACACATGTACCAGTATTGATTTCGGTTATAATACTTCTAGTAACACAAGTTTAAAATGCAATTCATTCAAGATGTGAAATAAATGCTGATCATTTTTTTTTTTTTTTATTAGCCAAAACAGAAATTATACCGTTATTTGTGATTTTTGGGTAATTGTCCGCAATTGATAAAACGTGTCCATGAAAGCTCAGTAACTCCCAGACAAGATTCATAGAGTAAATTTCAACATCATGGGTACATATATGAATGAGGTAATTTAGGTTAATTATTCTATAGACAAACGTTTGAGATATGATTTTTTATTCGTTTGTATAGAAAACGAAACTCACTGAATTCCAAAAATAATGTGTTTGATTTCAACAAAATGTATTCCCTATAGTATAAACGCAATCCTTAATAAAATTCAAGCTCAATTTATGTACAAACAACCTGTAAAACCATGTTTTCGGAACTCCTTTGAAGTGCACAGAAACCAAACGCGTGAACTCACGGCGTGTGCTGATTAGAACACCAGAAATCACGGACACCTGTGGTGCAGTGCCAGGTGTGATGAGCTTGTGGACCGTAATTTCACACCTGGTAATTGTTTAGCTGTATACTAACCAATTCAAACTTGAGAATTCGTAATTCTCCGAACATGTTTATACATCTTTTAAAAGTCCTTTTTAAAGTGAAGATATGACTTGCGACACGAATTGAAAGCAAAACCACCAGGGTCTCGATCACTTCATAATAATGACACAATTACAAAAATAAAAGCAAAAAAATACATAAAATTTGGAGGGAAAAAAAAATCATACACGAAAATCATTACGAGTTTATAAATTTTAGTATTAATTATGATTAGTCACGATGAAATAAATTGTTTGTGTTTTATCATTAAAAACGGAGCTAAAATAATGGTTTTAATAAGTACCTATGCTTTATACCTGTACAGAAAGTATCAATTATATTATAATTGTTGCGAATCACTTTTATATAATTTCACTGACAACGATCGTATATAAATTATGTCTTTCTCAAGCATTTAATCGTCCTTGATCCCTGAGACCATGACATGTAAAATAAGGGATAAAATCTGTATATGTAGAAGTTTGTTGTAGACTTTAACACTGGTATTCATACGGGAGAGAGATTTAGTATATTGTAGATCATGATGATTATAATATATTACTTTCTAAATTAAGTGTCCTTCATGACTAAAGCGGGTTTTGCATAGAATATAACGCTTGAATTTACTGTACGTGTGTTCGTCTTTTCTCACAAACCAGAGTATCCAGAACTGTTGTATTATTGGTATGTTTATTTGAATATTAATTTGCGAATGAAATGGCACATTATTTTAGTTTAATTTGTTGATGCTGTGTTGCTTTCTTTGGTAACGAGTAAGAAATGGTAAACACATAACTAATATACATTTATTGGTGATTGACCGATTATTACACCAGTCTGTGTAAACCAAGCGGTCATTTTCAGAGTCAATTTCACTATGTTATTTTTTTTTTTTTAACTCAAACTTATATTGTTGGATTCCGACTTCTCGTCGGCAATATTCGCCAAATTCAACAACCTCAAATCTCATGTCCAGATCGTATTCGAACATATTTGTACTGATACTGTTCACACTGTCCTCTATGCTACTGGCCACCATACCAGTCACTCTGTTCAACCTGTGACGTCATAGACTGAAGAGTTCCAAATCAGCGTGACTGACCGATACGCTGATTAGCAGTCGATCGACAGGTGCAAATCGCGTACTTCGATGTGCGATATCTCGGCACTCGGCCAACCGATTTTGATGCGGTTTTCGACATTCTTCTTTGGTGGTTACAAAGAATAACACATTTGATTATCGTTTTTCGTTCAGGGTACACTTTAACATAAATAGATGATGGAACTCGTCTCCAATACTTTCATTGCAAAAATCTCCTTTATATATATATTATACCACCTTCCTGTCATTATACGAATTTTTAAATTAGACGTATGAAATTTAGTTAAATGTAGTGTATTTATTTCCGATAATATTGTTAATTGTGGAAGAACGAATCGTCTGTATCATTTGAGTCGGTACCGACATCGTAAGTATAGGTGATTATGGTAGGACCGCTTCACGGCTGAGCGCTCCCAAGTCGAGGCTAGCCGCGGGACTCGATGGTCACGGATGGCTGCTGTCCAGGTAAAGTAGTCTACGGCTGGCAGTGCTGGTATTGCCGCGCGACAGAACCGCCCGAGGCGAATCTCGCAATATTCGTCATGATGTTTAATATTAGGCGATTTTCACGAAAACTGGATTGCTCCGTCAATACTAGATTCGAGGAGCAGAATTAGCGTCAGTGGAGAACAAAATAGACCCTGTCGGACATTTCTAGACTGTCGGGGAAACTTTTAGATAGTCATGAAATAAATAGTGTAAAGTTCATGATTTCTAGATAGCTCGATAGAATTAGACGGTGGTCATGTTAAATTGGATATGATTCACAGAACTAGCTTTGACCGTCGAAAATTAGCCATGAAAATTCATAATTAGATACGTTGCTGAAAAAATGGACTGGGTTGGGTTAAATTAGATCTTTTATGGTAAAATTGGTGAAAATTTCAGAATTAGTAGAAAATATGAAAAAACTAGTACATTCGTGTCTCCCAGTGATTATTACTAGAGTCCTGTTAGAGTCTATCGCCAAATACTGAAAGAATCTACAAAATACGCCGAACCTATCCTGTCATTCCTCTTTAAAAGATCTTTCGATTCTGAAACTATACCGAGGGACTGGAACCAAGCAAATGTCTGCCCAGTACTCAAAAAACACATTGCCATTAACTACAGACCGATTTCCTTAACCTGTATCTGCTGTAAAATTTGTGAACACGTCATAAGCAGCTATATCCTGACCCACCTTG
Source organism: Pecten maximus (assembly GCF_902652985.1). Lineage (NCBI taxonomy): Eukaryota > Metazoa > Mollusca > Bivalvia > Pectinida > Pectinidae > Pecten > Pecten maximus. Next base: position 16,348,826 of record NC_047029.1, read on the forward strand.
AGAACTACAATATATTATATGATCTTCAACACGGTTTCCGATTATCAAGTTCTTTTGAAACTCAACTTATTTCTTTTATACAAGATTTGCCTTCTGCTAATGATAGAGATACATTTTCTGATGTTATGATTATGGACTTCGCTAAAGCTTTCAAAAAGGTTTCAAATCGTCATCTTCAATTCACTAGAACATATTTGAAGGTAAAATGTGTGCCTCAGTCTCTATCACATAAGGTGTCCAACAGGGAACTTTTCTTGGCCCCATTCTATTTTTTATCTATATGAATTATCTGTCCACATACATAAAACACAAGAATCTTCGTATATTTTCTGATGATAGTGTTATCTACAGGAATATCAAAACCAATTAGGACGCCCATAAACTTGGAAAAAAGATTGGCTTATGTGTAAGTTTTCGGAAAGCTTGTAAGTACAAAAGTATACACCTAAATCATTTTTAATTTTGTTTCTACATTCATTATAGGTCTAGCAGTGATGCTATGGCAAAATCATGCAGAACAAAAATGTGATATTTTCCATTTTGGGGACTTAATTATTTTGGCACCAAAGCCCGCTTAAAGATTTTGAGGTAAGGTTTTGGAATGCTTGTAAGTCCACATCCATCTAATTCCGTGTATACATCCATTATAGGTAAAGGAGCGATATTATATGACGTATAATTTGAAAATGACATGCTTAGTGTGATCGCTGCCGCCGGTGAGCTGACGCAATCATTGATTGCACTTGTTTATCTTTTCAAATATTAAGCAAACATCGTAAGAATTTCAGAAAGTTTCCTGGTCCGAGATCAAAGGTCAATAGTCACTGAGCAAAAGAGTAATGGTCAAGGTCAAGTTTGTTTCTTTTCACTGATTAACATTTTGTTTTTACATCTTAAAACAACGTTTGGGACATCGAACAAGGAGTCAATTGAAGAAAGGCTTAAGTCACTAGTAAAAGCATCAAGGCCAAGTTTTTTTATCTCTTCTTTAGTAAACATTTTGTAATTGTAATAACTAAACAAAGTCAATACCATTGGATCAAAGGTCAAGGTCATTTGGATCCGAAGGTGAAGGACAAAGCAGATCTCTGGCAATGACCCTAGTTGGTCAAAAAATATCACAAAGAAGTATTTTTTTCTCTAATGAAACTTTTATTGAACAAGAGAATTCAACAGACCAATGTGAAAAGTCAAGGACAGAGTGAATCTGACAATGACTCTGGTTATTAGTTGGGAATTTAAAGGGTTACACACATGAAATATAACAAAGGACTATTATACTAGTATTTACATTTCCCTAGCCCAGCAAATATGGATAACAAAGATCATATAGTGCATTCATAAAGTTGTATTAGTAGAATATGAGCGGTACAGGCCTTTTGGACATCTTGTTATATGGTAATGTGATGTTCTATATATATGAGTCACTTGTAGCGAAATGAGACTGCGCTTAACACTGATGGTTAGGCAACTCGTTAGTGTCCACCAAGTGATTGAAGGTCCTTTTTTCGCTGGTCAGCTGTCAACTGCATTTCCCTCTCCAACATGTATTACTATAAGACTCTATCATATGTGGTCATGTAGGATAGGGATATTCCACCCGAGGGGTCACAAAATGTGGTAAAACCCGAGGCTCCGCCGAGGGTTTTACCACATTTTGTGACCCAGAGGGTGAAATACCCCTTTCCTACATGAACCACATATGATTGAGTATTTTTCGCTCATTCCCCAACCTAAAATATGCAAAAATAGGCACTATCTGTCGAGAGCTTTCTCAGATAGACGCCATTTTTTCTCAATCCAAACTTTTTTCTACTGCATATAGTAAAAAAAGAACAGCGCCAATCGATTTACCATACCCCATATATGCAAACGACGTTTGCTGTTCTAAAAACGAAGGAAGCCATTCATTTCCACAGTCTAACGTTGTTTCAGCAGCCCTGTCATTGCAAGCGAAGCCAAATCACTTGATGTCGGCCAAGCTAGTGTGTCCTTTCGCGTGAAAATATAGTTCTATGATAAATTAATAAAAAACAATAAAAGAACGTGTTTTTTACATAATTTATATCATAAATAAAAAAATTATTAGATCTGGCCTAGCACATGGAGCAGACGATGTGTTTACAAATCTATAGATAGATCTACTTTCGGTTCGGCGACCTACTTTTGTATCATTGCGCGCGCGTGGCTATCCTACACCGGAAGCGAGGTAATACACACACAGCAAGCATGGGTGTATTTACCTGGACAGACCAATATGATACCGGTAGGGATGAGAGAAATAATGTACTTTTTTATTTGTTTGAGTTTACGGCCCATCGACAACTAGCGTCATTAAGGGCAAAAAAAATTATATCGTTAAGATTTTTTATGTTAAAATTAGATAACATAGGTCATTTTTAAAAGCATTCGTTTTGTATGTTTAGATCATTATAATATAAAAAGGTTGGTTAAAAATGGTAATATATATATATATATATACGAATAGATTATGACTTGTGAACTTTGATATATTTAGAACGTCAAAGGGAGTAAGGTAAAATACATCAACGTCTATAGAATAGATCGAGTTCTTTCAAGTAGCTAAATATTGTTTTCGAATCCACGGAACTAAAAAGGGTTTTTCATATCCTTGACTCGAAAGTATTTATCTCGAATATGCTTCAAATCGGAACATTCTATTAAAAAATGTCATATTGGTGGATCTTTTCGTATTAAAAGGAACGAATGAGTAGGATATGTGTTCCGGTACGGAGCCGAGTGAGGACAATTTCCTCTCTACGATCCCTCCGACTTGTATTACACAGAATTACCCACCTCCGAAAATTTCATTTTTACATGATACAGATAATATTACAAATGACGTATCGGTTAGCTTGTAATAATGATAAGAAGAAACAGAGTAAAACATTAATCCACCACGTACAATAAAGCGGTCATAGATCTAACCTTAACGAGTTAAAGGTTTACAATACATAGAAAGGAATTTTGATTTCCAAAAATGTTTCGTTTCTGAGCATTTTTGCTACGACATCTGGAAGATGTAGGCTTTATATGTTATTTTTTCAAATCATTCCATAAATATTAAAGATATCTCTTCGAAATCACCCGACATCTTTACATCAGACTCCACTTATCAGCTCGCAAATGAAATTCCGTTGGGCATCGCAATGCGTGTCAGCAATTTCGCCGGAATCATACAGTGCAAAGCAGAATTCGTCCTCACCGTTTTGGACAGATGTTGATTGCAATGGTTCTCCCGAAGACCACTTAACTTCTCCAGAGGATTTGTATGCGCCAATTACTCCGTACTGCACTGCAAATACAATGTAATATCCTGTTATATTTTCACAGTTATTTTGTCATAACGATACAATGAATATTGCTTTGTGGCTTACAATCAAAGCAAAACTACAAACGTATCATATTGAATATGTACATTTGTTCATAAAATAAATATCGACCATGTTTCGATTTGTTATATGGTATTTTGAATAGCATTTATTCAAGATGATTTATGTGATAATAGTCGAAACTCTTCACAAAGTTGAAAAGCGCCGTGTAGAAAAGACATCTGAGCAAATTTAAATACTTCAAGTAACATTATCATAGACTTGAGAGGCGATAGACAATAGTAAAATAATCGCGTTATAATCATCTCTTGTCGAATGCTCGACAAATAAAGTATATAGAACTCGTATCTGAAATCTAAAGAGAAATGAAACGAATACGGTACCATAGCCTGTTTTGATGAGATTCAAATCCGACTAAAGCCCTATCAGAATACCATGTTAATGTAATGATTTCTGAACAAAAATAAATATGTAAAGCAATTGGAAAATGGAGATAATATTTTGGTCTTACTTTGAATTCCTTGCATTGCGGTACTCAGCATCCATATTTTCCTCTGTGTGTTCAAAATCGCCAGTCTTCCTTCGTAGGAAATGCATGCATTTCTTGCTTCACCTTCAGTCAAATGTTCGTTCACATGCATTCCGAAAAATACCCCATCGACTTCAACAGAACTGGCATCAACTGAATAGTATTGAGCTAAAACTGAAAAGAAATATTTTTGTAACTTACAAGAATATAGGATTCTCATAATTAGATTGAATTAAGACGGGCAGTACCTGAACTACAGTGATAATGCTACATCTTTGAGTCATTTTGTGTCAGAAGGAGACCAATTAGTCGGTATACACCTTCAAACCATCCTGGGAATTCGGCATACATAATTATATACATTTTATCATAAGCGTATAGTTACCGAATTCCACAAATAGGTTTTATGTTCTGTCTATGAATCATACAATTACCAACCCGAGGAAAATACTTCCAAATCATGGTGCGTTGTATCATGTTACATGTAAATATTAGTTTTAAAACGATTACATGAATAATATTTGTGGAGCTCTAACGGAAAAAAAATAAAGATGTCGAAGATCCAACCTTAGCGAGTGAAAATTAATATGAGAAAAACAGAACGCTGTTATACCTCTATCAAAAACACAGGTGGGTTGTCCATCTCTCAGGCGTAAACAAGAAAACGGACAGTCTACACAGCCTCTATGGACTTGCTAAAACAGACAATACAATAGGGATATGAATTATTATGGTGATTTGTGGAGCTCAGATATCATCGACCTCCTTCCTCGGTTATCTTCGCTCCATAAATCATAATACCGATAGAAACAATGTTTCATAATGTCACTGTCTGACACGAGGATGAAAATACAAGTAAGTAGAAACCTTAGATATAAATTTAATGTATAATTCCAAGGCGTTGCTCTCTGTTCGACCGTTGTAATTTGGCCGGGTGAGTGTCCTACCGGATGTCTTTTTCACTAGGCTTCAAAATAGCACAATGAAGTTGACATCATATGCCATAAAGAGGCAACACGAATTAACCACAGCTTTCCTAAAGGCACTCGCTACACGTATGTATCGCAGGGGATACCGCCCTTAACAAAACAAAACCAAAACTGCTCTGTATCCCTGCACAATGCTAAAAGGTACTCCGAAATCAAACTAGTAAGGGCGACAAATATACCGATATATCAACGCTATTGAGTTAAGATTTCCCTCTAGTTATAGTTTTACTTCATGTTTTTATCTTATCATCGTTTATCACCTTCCCGAAAAGCTGATTAAGTCAGTATATTTATTGAAAAGTTTGTGAGAGTATCATTTTTGTGATGTTATGATGCATTTCTAAGATATAAAAAGCAAAATAAAACGTTACTGCGTTGTGAGAAGTATCGATGAATTTTATCAGCATCATTTAAACGATTTCAGATATATTCTGTCCCTACCTCATTGATATCGGTTCTCATTAGGTATATATTATGATCCGGATTGGTATAACAGTTAGAGGCAAGATATAGACGACATTCCAGCTGGTCTGCCTTGAATTGTAAAACATCACAGATTAAGTAGCGGGCGCACTCCCTCTGACACTGTATATACCCTATTGTATTCAACCATAGAAAGGGTTTGGTACAGGTTATGTCTTCAGGAGAACCCAGAAGTGAGGACACCACATCGCCAGCGTCCACGTGTAAGAGTTGGATCAAAAGCGAAACCATGAACACGTAAAATAGATCCATTTCAATCCTTATCTGTTGACTACGTAAAATGTTATATGTTTTATATCCGTATGCGTTGATTTGTCCGAGAAGAATTTTTGGATATATAAAATATATGCACAAATAGCGGATTCTTTTTTATCAAATTTCGGAAGAAATAAAAACAAAACCTTAATATATTGAACGGTGTCAGAAACGTATTAGCTTTCCAACGAAACAGCCGTCAAAACGTCGAGAGAGTAACACCGTTTGAAATAAACTGTGATTCCAACTAAAGTAATGAAAATCACTTGTTAGAGAATCAGTTAAAGCTGTAGCTAACTTGGATCTACCTGTGGAAGTAAACTTGCATGCACGCACTGTATAAGTTGTTTTATATCTAACTAGGGACGTGTTATCATCCGTAACGTTACATCAGCCAATCCCTGTTCAGCACCTGATCAGCATATCGTATATAGTATATCAAGATATGACAATTTTGCATAAACATTAATATTAAAAATGTTTTGTACTGAAACCTTTTTTATTTGCTTCAAAAGCATAAAGGATTAGGCACAAGTTATTACAACATTACTAAGGCCTTCTCAACAATACATATTACATAAATTGAGAAATAGCATAATGTGATCGCAATGCATAACATTTGTTAGAAATAATTCCAAAAGATGTATATCATATCATATTACTGAAACATTTCGCTAGATTTTAAATAATTTTGCACACTTCAAAGATATTTGTGTTTACACGTACTGGCAGATATTCATTTCCTTTGAGCAGTATATCTTAATCAGTGACAACATCCAAATTTAAATTTTCTTAATTAGAAAAAAGGGTATATAATAAGGACAGATGAAAAAAAGAAATGATAGGCATTCTCTCAGGGATTTCCACAAGAATACTCAGAAGTTTCAGTTAGATTTACCCTAAGAAAACCATAGTTTAAAGAACTACATTTGTAATTCAAGTTAGTATGCAAAATATATAACTTTCTTTCCCCAAAACTGAAGAAAGAAGTTGCGTTTTGGCGATTTGTTTAAGAGGTAAAATGGACAAAGTGTTTCCGTTTTATCATTTGAAAGGAACAGGTGTAAACTCGCTATTTTCCGATGACGATATTGCGAACATGAAAATAGAGCTGATGTATGAAATAATCATGTAAAGTAAAACTGTCGCCGGCATAGCCGACTATCACCGCCAGTTCACAGTCCATCCTGATTCTTATTGTCGTTTGGATGACTGACTAATGCCGCCGGTCAACAATCCATCCTAATTCCAACAGTCGCCTAAATGGCTGCCTATCATCGCCTGTCCACAGTCCATCCTAATTCTAACTGTCGGCCGGGATGACTGAATATCACCGCCGGTCCACAGTCAATCCTAATTCTTACTGGCGCCGGGATGGCTATCAACGCTGGTCCACAGCCGTCCTTATTTTTACTGTCGCCAGGATGACTGACTAACGCCGTCGGTCCACAGTCCACCTGATTCCCACGTTGCCTCAAACAATTGTTGATAGGGTATAAATGGGCAAAAGGCTATAATCACAGGTATACAACTTCAGTGCACATGTCTGCTGATTACGTCATTTTGGAATGGTTATGGTGAGACTGGTGAAAGATTATTCCAGGTGTTTGTTCAGAAACATTGACTTCAGGTCATACATATACCTTCAATGCAAGCTGACTACAACAGTTCAGTTTCAAAAGGTTTCGATGAAAACAGTAGGAGCCTAGGTGTTGTCCGTTTAGTTCAATCTTCGTTCAAAGTAAAAGGGGCCCAACCTCTGTCCCGAGGAGTTGGACCAGCCTCATGTATGTAATCATTGCCCTTCCCAAGCTTCCCTAATGGTGTTTCAGCCCAAGTTTTGTTGTAATCCACTAAAGGGTTAAGAAGGAAAAGGTTTTAAAGCAAAAGTTCTTATTTTGGAGCCAAGTGGTCAGATGACCTAGAAATGTAGGACGAGTTGCTTGGTCAACATTTGGCAATCAATAGTAACTTAATAAAACAGGCGGATTCAACAATAAACATAAGTAAACAGCCTCTGTGTATGATGACTTCATCTGAAGAGTTCCACATAATGAAAACTAAATCTGGAGTTTTCCAGACAAAATCACGACGCACAGATAGACGGCAACATGATTTTCCAGTTTATATTCACCTCCCATTTGTGCGGACCGGGCGCGTTGGCCGACTGGTTAAGATGTTCCGACCATTTAACACTAGCCCTCCAACTCCGGGTCGAAACCCACGCGGGGCAAATGTCTGGTACTCTCCGTGAGCCGGTTATTTATCTCCGGTACTCAGGCTTTCCGCTACATCTAAAACCCGACACGTCCTAAATGACCCTGGATGTTAATAGGACGTTAAAGAAAATAAACCAAATGCAGGCGGGGTGTTGAGTTAAACTAAAATATGTATGTCATCAAACTGTTGCTGACCAACTCACCGCTTATCAATGGTTTAAACGATAGATGTATCTTTTCTTCAATGAAAACGTAAGCATTCAGCTAATCAATACATAAATTAATAAGAGACTAAAATAAAAAAAAAATGAAATTTATTTATGATCACGATGAAATATATCGCGATAATTGGCATTTTGCTCCTCCCCTCCTGTTCTGTCATCACTTATTGCGATTTTTTGGTCGCTTCCTTGCATCATTTTTGGTGCTTAATGATCAATTTTAGAACGACGAAACAGTTACATTATGAAGTTTAATTAGTTTTTGCTACATTATCTTACTTTTGATTGGTTTTGAAAGGACCTAACATCTTGTATTTGGTTTGAACCATACAAGGAAGGGATACCAATTAATTTCAACTATGAGAGACATAGAGACAGTAGTCCGGAAAACTGAATCAAAAAAGCAAAAATGAAAACGTTAAATGCTAATTATTGTTCAAATTGGGGAAATAAAATCACATATCGTTTTCAGGAGTAGCAAACATCGTATTTAGAATAAAAGAAAATAGTATATATTGTGTTTGAAACAAAAGAAAGTTGTACGTATTGTGTTTTCAACTAATGAACGTAGAACATATTGTAATTGGAACAAAAAACTGCATCACCTATTATGTTAGGAACAAAAGTAATACGTGTTGTGTTTTAAACAATAGAAGGTATTACGTATTATGTTTGCAAGAATAAAAAGTAGTACGTATTGTATTTGAAACAATAGAAAGTAGTAAATATTGCGTTTGGAACAAAAGACAGTAGAACCTATTGTATTTGAAACAATGGAAAGTAGTACTTATTGTGTTTAGAACAGATTAACCATCAGTCTGATTCACCAGACATATTTTATGTGTCGTTTTCTTTCTGCCTTTGTAAATAAAATTGCTCTCTTGGAAACAGTGTGTTGAAAAGAAAGACACTCCATGTAGTTGATGTAATATCTTAGGTTTTCACCACAAGTATTTTAAGGATTGTAGTAAAAATTACTACAATACAAACCGCACATTTGATGTATGATACGGTATATAATTCATTGAATACCCCCTTACAAGATGATTCTTCCAAAATATATTTAAATCCTGAAATATGTTTGTAGATGGTGACAGTGTGTAGTCACTGGAACGTCACGCATCAGATCCAATACTGGTTTTTGTATAACAAAACCATCTCTCCACATGCATTAGTAACAAGGAAGCAAGGTTAATTGTTTTCTATCTATTCTGATAAGGGACAGAAAAGGATTTTATGACAACGAGATGTTTTTACGTGATAAATAGACATGTACACTCCCACGGGACCATGCGTTCAACCAGTATCGTACCAAGTCGACGTTTAATCACAAGTTTACTTTGAAAAGTAGTACCATTGTGCTAAGAACAAAAGAAAGTAATACTTATTGTGTATTGGAACAAAGGAAAGTAAGTCGTATTGTGTTTGGAACTAACGAACATAGTACATATTGTTTTTGGTACAAAACAAACCTATTTTCACCTATTATGTTTAGGACAAAAGAAAGAAGTACGTATTTGAAACAATGGAAAGTAGAATATATATCACTTTTTGGAACAAAACAATTTAGGACCGATAGTGTTTGGTGCAAAAACAATTAGTACCTATTGTGTTTGGAACAAAACAATTTAGTACCTATTGTGTTTGGAACAAAAACAGGTATTACCGATAATGTTTGGAACAAAACAATTTAGTACCTATTGTGTTTGGAACAAAAGCAATTTAGTACCAATAGTGTTTGGAACAAAACAATTTAGTACCTATTGTGTTTGGAACAAAACAATTTAGTACCTATTGTGTTTGGAACAAAAACAGGTATTACCGATAATGTTTGGAACAAAACAATTTAGTACCTATTGTGTTTGGAACAAAAACAAGTATTACCGATAATGTTTGTAACAAAACAATTTAGTACCTATTGTGTTTGGAACAAAAACAAGTATTACCGATAATGTTTGGAACAAAACAATTTAGTACCTATTGTGTTTGAGACAAAAACAAGTATTACCGATAATGTTTGGGACAAAAACAAAGTCTCTTGAAAACAATGTGTTGAAAAGAAAGACACTGTATGTAGTTGATGTAATGATTTAGGTCTTCTCCACATTTGATGTCTGACACGGTATATAATTCATTGAATACCCCTTACAAGAGGATTCCGCAAAAATATTTTAAAATCCTGATTATTAATGTGTTTGTGGATAAAGGTGACAGTGTGTAGACACTGGAACGTCACGCATCAGATCCAATACTGAATTTTGTATAACAAAAGCATCTCTCCACATGCATTAGTAACAAGGAAACAAGGTTAATTGTTTTCTATCTATTCTGATAAGGGACAGGAAATGGTCTTATGACAACAAGATGTATGCGATAAGTAGACATGTACACTCCCAAGGGACTACACGTTCAAACGGTTTCGTACCAAGTCGACGTTTAATCACAAGTTTACTATCCAAAGTAGTACCATTGTGTTTGAAACAATAGAAAGTAACGCATATAATGTTAGAACAATAGAAAGTAACACATATAATGTTTGAAACAATAGAAAGTAACACATATAATGTTTGGAACAATAGAAAGTAACACATATTATGTTTGGAACAATAGAAAGTAACACATATTATGTTTGGAGCAATAGAAAGTAACACATATTATGTTTGGAACAATAGAAAGTAACACATATTATGTTTGGAACAATAGAAAGTAACACATATTATGTTTGGAACAACTGATGATAGTATCTATTGTGTAAGGAACAAAAGAAAGAAGCACCTGGTTTGTTTGGAACAGTAGGAAGTAGTATCTTTTGTGTTTGGAACAAAAGCAAGTAACACCTATTGTGTTTGTTAAAGAAAATAAATGCCATTAGTTCTAGAGATGGCCCTGACATAACATGTAAGAATTATAAGAAACATTCGACAAAGGATCGAAATATCTACCCGGAGTTAGAAGCAACATCTTATAGTGAAAACGTACATTACGGAACTACGGACTTATAAAACAATACTTAAATATTTGCATGAGTCGTTCGCTATTTCTTGTAAATTAATGATTATCCGTTGTCGGTAGGGATTTAATTTAATACAAAATTATAACATTTCCATTTCATTTCGTTCTGCAAGGCTAATTTCATCAAATTCTTTCGGGGCCATTTCATACATCTCTTTAAAATTTAATGCTACAAAAGAAATTTTAAAAAAATCTTCTTAGTTATGTGAACACATGTCAGAATTATAATTAATTACCCACCAAGAATTATAGACACAGGAAATCGATCGATATGTCTCCCCGGTGTTAAAAGTAACGTAAAATCTTATAGTGAAAACAGACACTACAAAACTACGGACTAATAAAACAGTGCTTAAATATTTGCATGGTCCGTTCACTATTTCTGGTAAATTAATGATTATCCTTTGTCGGTAGGGATTAAATTTAATGTGAAATTAGATTATAAAATTTTCTCTTCTTACGTTCTGAAGTCATCAAATGCTTTCATCCATGGGCCATTTCATAATCAATTTATACTTTGATACTCCAAAAAAAATTTCATTAAAAAAACAATGTTCTCAGTAATATGAACAATTTGTATAAGGAAGGGACAACATTCCAATCTACTGAAAATAGAATCTGGTCTTTTCCCGATGAAGGGGGGTGTCTTTAATCATGTTGTCATACCATCACGTCTATCCTTATCTGCCCTGCAGGTAGGACCTAAGTATAGTACTTAATAATATTTTAAACACTGTCTTAATGACAAACGTATGTCTGATATACATCACTAACAACCGATTTTAAGTACCCCCGTCACTACTTAGGCATCTAAATCTACTCAAGGTTGATATTTTCAACATCAACTCATCAAAGCAATGGGGAAATATTAAACTTTGTCTAACGTTATAGAAATCGTCAATACATTAAAAAGTACGGGTGCAGAAAATATAATATGCTGAGAAAATGTCATTTCATCCTAACTACTACCTATCATAATGGGCGAGTAAATAATTATTCAACAGTGAAAATACCCACGAATTTCCCATTATGTACTGCCTCGAGGATTTTTTTATGTTTGTTTTCTTCTTGTTTCTGATCACAGCCAATGTCATGTTTTGGTGGGGTATCTTAATAGTTTGTAGTAGTTTGTGACAACCTCACTTAATAACATAAGGAGGCTTGCAGCATGCCATCCAGAGCAATTAAGGTAAAGTGTCATAACCACGACAGCACCGAACGGCTTATTTCTCCAAATCCCGAGAAACGCAAACCGACATGGGTAGGGAGCCTCGAACTATGCACCTCGGATCTTCACCTGAGGTTACGTGGCCTGCACTCTAACTGATACAGCTATCGCAGCACCCCTTTCCCGAGAAGACTCCTGATTCATAACACAAACAGATACACCATGACCACTATAATGTAGAAACTCTTCCTCATGCATGTATAAAGTGTAAAAAAAAAATGTATATATCAGTGAGCTGTCTATGGAAAACTATTAAATTGATGTTTGTAAACAACATCAACATTCCATTAATTCAGAAGACTGACGGAACCGGACTGATTTTCTGATGACACGTATTTTGTATTCCATCCTTGTTTCGATGTATTAGAACTGTATCTGTTACTCTGCGAGATCCATCCCCAAGAAAGTATCAAAATAACTACACATCTGCTTAACTTACAGCATAACCTAGTATAGCATTAAAGTACAAAGTTATTGATGAATTGTCGTGGTTTCCGACTGATGGGTGATAAATTTTCTTTCACCCAGATTTTCGAGACCTGTATCCGACGATTTTGTGACAAATGTTGTCAACATATTAAATTGGACTCGGCCACTGGCCACGTTTCACGGGACGAATAGTTATATATCGGAATAACGACTCAAAGGCCTGTGTGTTACTTAAGATTATGTGTATTCAGTAAAACATGTATGATTACAATGGCATAAGAATGGGTGCAATAGGATAAGACATGAGCTATGATAAAACAGAGTGTCAAAAACACGTCCACTCATCGCAACGAACAGACTCAGTCTGCCTGACATTTCGGCCCAATATCCATCAATATAGTAATGCATGATGAAGACTCTCACTTCAATGTATTTCAAAATCATATATTCAAGAAAACAAATTTGAGTTACGTCCCTTTACCTGTACAATATAGGCCTACATGTGAATAATTCCTGTTACGTCACAATGTATACGTCATCTTTTTGGGATTCATGTAGCTATATTTTTGATAAACTAAGTGTTGGGGTTTTTATTTATATGCATGGATTCGACAATGATTTTTTTTTTAGACTTTCAGGGAACTGTACCTTGTTTTGGTAAAAAATCTTCGAATGTTTCATAAAAATATACCTGACAAACTGGTTTATGACAAAATATCGTTATTTATTAAAAATAAATAAATAAAAGTCCTTGCCACAATCAATAAAGGGTAAAGAGATGGAGGAGAATAGTGTGGACCAGCCTAAACAGTAATAATTATAATAATAATAATTCAACGTTTGAACATTTAAAATTATATTTTGATAAGTAACTAAACTAATGCGTGATGCTTTACTACAGTGTGCTAAATATTATAGGAATACTGTAACCCTTAAGATTGGCGCCGAGACCAAAGTACTTTATTTAAAACAATCGCCTGCAGACGAATAACTATCGATTCATAAAAGATACCTTTTTGAAAATAATGTCGAATCTACACACATAAATGCCTCACCCATAAAACGTGATAAAATATGTAAAAGACAGTTGAAATGAAAGTAGTCACATTTCAATAGATCAAGGTTATGGATCAAATACCAATGTCAAGATATGAATATTCTGCTTAACATTTCGTAATTGGACACCTCGGCCCTGCACAATGTCGGCCGGGCCGAGGTGTCTAGGTATAAGTCGGCCCAAGTAAAAGTCCTACTATATTTATATAATATATTTTCACACATTTTGTCATGACATGTTATTAAAAGAATGAAAAGACATGTTTGTGAGTGTAGAAAATTAATAAAAAAAAATCCGCTCAGTAATGTTCCTATAATAAGAGCAATGTACATTAAAACGAATTATTATATGATAGTTTCTATGAAATAATCTGATGTTTGTAAGTATTCCCTATATGACTACTGTTCATATGTAGTGACATGTACTTATTATTAATTTTTCTTGTTATAGATCATCTCGGTTGACGAGTCCGCCGACGCTGCTATGGAGTCGACGATGGTGTACGCGGACGACGACGCACCACCCGTCTTGGAGTTGTCCGCCGTAACCGTCGTTCCAGTCATTGACCCTAGCGACATCTAGCACGTACATATGTACGAGAGCCATAGATTGCCAAGGTAAATTGTAGACAAGATGCATTATATATGATACATAATTGTTGAATTGCATAGACATATGTTGTTTACATAGATTTATTCTGACAACATACAAATCTACATCTAAATCTACGTCAATAATATTTCCATGGAATAATAAAGCCGAAAACATTAAATCCATGAATATGAATTTTATTGAATATTGCTTTTGATTTCAGGGCTTGCCTATCCTCGAGATAGAGTCGACATCTTCGGAGTGTATAGACGCAACTTTGATTTCATGATGAACGAATGTATAACGCATCGATAAAATTGTCGTAACTATCACCAACTTTTGATCAAATTGTCAACATCCGAGAAAAAAGAAGTTCAGCAATACTTTAAAAAATCAACGAGGAAATGAGTTTTCCAATTTTATATAGATTTTGATTTGCACTTTGACATATTCAATAGTTCAAGGCATTTGAGAATGCTATCGATCTCGATCGCCGTGACGCGGTGATGTTACAATACACGCTCTATTTGTGCACATACAGGAAACAATTTTAAACTTCGAAGAAAAGGACTATGCTTCATCTAACAATATGTAAAATATTTCATATATATATATAAAAGTCTCAGACCAAAAACATATACAGATTATGTGAGCCTCGTGCATAATTTGAACTACATATATCATACCCTACATCTGGGAACACTTTGTTTAGAATGCAGACTAGTCGTTTAGGATGAAAATGCAAAACTGGAACTCTTACTATTTAAACAGTAGTGAAACGGACCTAGCACTTCATCCTGCTTGGCGTTATATACCGGTCCATTAACAGTGAATGCCACAAATCTTGTTGCTATCTCCCTTTACGTAGAATATGTAAGATTTTCCCTTTTATTCAACCTGTAACAGTGCCGTCGCATTCTAAAGTCAAATTTCACAACGTCAAAAATTCATTTCAGATAGTAGGGTCGGACAAAACGACATCATTTAGTGACAGCGTCACGAGCATTTTTCTTCGTATCACATCCTACGCTCTTCCTTTTTTCACATATAATCATCAGCTGTCTAGGAGTAAAAGTTATTTAAAAAATGATGAAATATTTTTCTTTTGCTTTTACTTTCCTTAGGACTTTTCGCATCGAAAGTCATTCTAAAATTATCGCATTTTGTTTTCTTTCTCTTTCTATCTCTTTTCAATTGTCCTCTTCATATTGGTTCAAGTGTTAATTTTCATTACAGGGTCATTATTCTGTTTCTTTGGTGAATTGATAACTCAAGTCCTCTCATTCCTTCTTAACTATCCAAACTGTCATGTAGCCCTGACCGATATATACTTTGTTTTCGCTAGAGTTCGGATGTCACGACAGCTGGGTGGATACTACATTTCTCTGTTACCAACCACGAAACCAGGCTTTAAAAGGCCTTCGTCAGGTAGCTCATAACGCTTAACTAACATCAGCGTAAGGACATACGTGTACTTCTTGACTTGCTAGGATGACAGCAATGTCTGCCAAACTTCTGACGATACTTTGGTTCTGTGGTAGTCTTGGCTATGTGTGTGGAACAGCACCACGCGACGATGACCTCTTACAGCAATGAAGCCACATCGTTACCTCTTTGGACCAGAAAGTCGCAAAATTGGAGAGTATGCTTACTGCTATAGATTATAGAATTAGTCAGCTTGAGATAAAGCTAGACACTGAAATGAAGAAGAAAAACTCAGAAATACTCCAGCTTAGGCAGGACATGGGGACACTTAAACAAACAACTGACATGTACAAATCTGAATTTAAAGAGAGAAATGTTGAGAAAGTGGAATACAATGTAAATAAGAAAAGCAAGGCAGAATTAGCCAGACCAGAAAGATATGAGGTGATAACAATTCTCAAAGAAGTTAACATAACGGAAGAAGAAAATGGAAACAACAACAAATACAAAGGCCAGAAAAGTATGGATGACGATGATAGAGTTAACAATCGCAATAAATACACACGTCAGATACGAAGCCGACACAAACGTAAGTATATCCTAAAATGAGTATATATCAATTCTTAAATAAATCACTTAAAAATTCTTATGTTTTATGTATCTGTGTTACGAATGCGCACTGCCGTTTAAGGTTTAAGCGCAGGATATAATTGAAACAAATTAACTACAAGTTCGATTCTCTCTGAACAAAGGTGTTCGTTGACTAGACACTCGTACTTTCACTAGACAGTTTAGTGGAGGGGTTAATCGAATAAAACTTGTCGGCTTGATTACAATCCCGTACGTATACACCATAATCCATATATATTGAGGTGGCAAACAGTACATACATTTGTCAATTAGGCTATGGCTTGTTTGTAACCTGATCCTATATGTCGAAAATATATGGGACCCCTCGTTCCGGTTTAAAACTTTTCCCACTGCGGCGTATCGAGGTGGGTTCCTTAGTGGAGTCACTTAAAATAATAATAGGACTATGTGTTACAGAAACTGCCAGGCAAATCTTGGTCACTTCCTCTAAATGAGAACATTATCAAGGTTTACCTAATAAACGTGTGATATCTGTTAGTGATACACCAAATAACTACTGACCATTCACATATCCTATTTCTCTCCCTTATACAAGCTTACTTTTAATCTCCAGGCGTAGTGTCCACACCACCTATTGCGTTCCACACGAAGATGTCATCATCTAAGACCATGTTGACTGGTAACACGTTGATATATGACGAAGAAACACTGGACCAGGGAAATGGCTACAACCCACGTGACGGGATATATACGGTACCGGTATCCGGGACTTATGTTTTCGCCTGGAAAGTTCTCTCCAAAACACATACTATTATCATTACATCGCTTGTTGTAAATGGGGAAGTAATGGGAAGTTCCGATTCCGATTCAGAAGACATCACTGATTATCACCAGTCGACCGCGATGGTTGTAGTTCCATTAATCCAGGGTGATCATGTGTTCATACGGATTACACGTATTAACAGTAATGGAGGCCTTGTCAGCGATAACGGTCATGGCAAAGCAACATTTTTAGGGTGGAAACTTTGAAAATAGGGTGCCCTTGATCATAAAAGTGTGTTGTATGTTGTCTGCGCGCTACCTTACTTCATATTGTAAAATCTTGATGTATCTTGATAACATTTCCACAAGGGAATACCTCGGGTAATGAACCACGGTAAATATCAAGTTTTCTCGCTTAACTCGACTAGAGATTTCTTATTATTTTCTATAAAATATCTCTATTGAACGTATTGTTGACAAACTATCTTAATTATAGATATCACAGTTGTGAAAAAAATAATGGGGAACTACTGATTTTACTCTGTTTTAATGAGATGATGGAGCGACATAAAGTCCTCTAAGGTGAAATTGAAGCACCCCTTGGAAATTCTACTCGCTTCAACAACATTTCAGTCCATTTCCCACTAAATCATCCAATGTGGGTGCGTCAGTCCATTACTGCACTAAATTGTTCAATGAAAAGGCAATAAAGAAGTATATTTCTATGTACTAAATTCATTACAATAAAATATTTCATCAATTAAAACTGTAGTTGATATTTCGTGTTTATATATTGAGATTGAAAAAAACCCATATCGTATATCCTCGAGTTATTGTTAATTAACAAAAGTGATACTTGACAATAAAACTCGTAGAAATATAAATCAAAGATAAACGTCGTCCCGGGTTTTAAAAACATATTCTTTTTATTTTGTAAACAGCTGCATTTCAAAATGAATATATCACGTTATAGTTGTACACCCCTTCCACTCTTAGACGTGGTCTTAGTAAGAGATACATGTAGTGACACAGGATATAAGAGGATGAAGTTCGCACAAAATTCTATTAGAACTGATTAAAAGCATGCGTTTCAGTACACTTTTAAAGTGGTAGCCTCGCACTGACTAAATTTTACGTAAAATTCAATTTTTTTAAGAATTGTGCTATGAAAAAAAAATGATGTCACACATCTTATGTCAAAGTTTCAAAGAAATTAAACCTTGATGGTTTTTTCCTGTGTTAACACTCAAAACATTTTTTTTCACATTTTCACTACAATAAATATTTCGCCTATAAATATATAAATATATATAGATTTGTAGTTTCAATGTTATTTTTATATCAACTATCGTCTACTATCCACAAAGGTGTCTACCCTCTGGATCATCACATGGTCAGCCCTACATCGTAGTTAGGTTTTCCTGATGCATAGCTCTGATAGAAAGCGAGGTGTGTGGGGATATCGAACATAGTTTCCTTGACAGCGCGTTGGGACTTCATCACTTCAACCCAAGCTGTGAGGTTAGGGAACTTCTCAGCTGGCAAGGGATCTGTATTAGGTAGTATCTTCGATAGGACGGCCATTCGTTCGAACCATGGCCACACAAAGAAATCCAACATCGAAGGTTGATCACCTTAAAGTGAGAAATAATACAATAAATTCACCCGAATGTAATCAATGAAGCAGAACTTGGTTTATGGCTAAAATCAAAGCAGACGAAAAGTCCACACAAAGTTAACATCGCAGCTCGAAGTTGACGTGTAATTGAAATTCTAGATAGCATTAAAGTAATCCAGTTAGTATAAAACTAACTTATAAATTATTATTCCAGGTAAAAACCTTTGTTTATTGAGAAACCAAAAAGGGGAAAATATACCTCCAAAGTAGATGCCTCTTTCTCCTAACGCCTTTTCAAATGGTGTAAGATTTTTCAATAGATTCTCTACAATGTCTTTGTCCTCGCCTTTGCTCCTTAGTGTACCGTAATAATTGGTAATCACCTGAGATAAACACGATCAACTTGTCAAAATAAGTAGCGGTTTATCTGAGTACAATAGATCGTCTTACAATTAACTTGGGTTTGTGCTGTTTGAAATGGTGACAATATTTAACACAGCATATTGCTTGACTTAAACATTCGCGTTAGATCATTATTAAAGCATGTTCAACAAGTTAAACAAAGCTTGCGTTGAAGTAGATAAACATGCACAGCAATGTTCCAAAGATAGTATTCTATTAAAAACATGAAATTGATTACATTCGTAAAATAATTTTCTTCCTATTCTATATCTAAATATTTGTTCATGCCATTTTTTACTCTTTCGACCTCCTCCTAAATTTCACTACTTCAAGGCTAACACAGCTTTTAAGATGTCATTTGCATTACTGAAATGACTCTAGAGCGACCTCTAGATGAATAACACAACTGTGTGATGCATATCTATATCATTTGTCACTACAGGTTTTGTTCTTTTAAGATAACACATTACCAATAAATGTAGGGGAAATCGAAGGACTTCGTAAAGACCAGCCTCATATGAAATCAAAACCAAGTCGGTGAACAGATGAGTACAGTTTGTTCCCATAGATATACCAATATATATATTTCAAACACAATGAAATGGCCCCGACAATAATCAAACACAATGGAACGCCCCCTACAATCACAAAACACAATAACATGACCGCTACAATCACCAAACACAAGGCAATGGTGCCACAATCACCAAACACCAACATTAATTTAAAAGCGTTAAAATTCGTATCACAAAGTTAAGAGAACTCTATTGACAACGTAATGGAAATGTTAACAACACTAACATCAACCAATATAAAATCGTTGAATATGTTTCGTTGGGGACGAATTAAAATATATGAGTCGTGTTGCAGTCTATGGCTGTATCGTTCAATCGAACATTAAAGGAAATGGCCATTATTAGATTCTGAGGTGCATTTATCCAGCTGAGCATGCATGCTTTTGCAAGAGTTTGAAGCGAAAGGAGCAATTCTAATTTACAAACAGGAGTATGGGGGCAATAGGAAACATTTTTATCTACTAACAGGAGTATGGGGCAATAGGAAACATTTTTATCTACTAACAGGAGTATGGGGCAATAGGAAACATTTTTATCTACTAACAGGAGTATGGGGCAATAGGAAACATTTTTATTTACCTACAGGAGTTTCGAGCAATAGGAAACATTCTTATTTACTTACAGGGACCACAGAACCAAATCAAAAATAGATTGTGGGTTTTCCCCGTTTGGGCAGAAGATTTAATAGGAAGGTGAATGCATCGGGACCTACTGATTGGATATTTATGTGAGAGAAGTTTCCAAAGTTTTAATATGTGGGTTGGGCAACACATGTAGATGTAAAATATATAGAAAAAAAAGTTATTTTTTTGCTAGCCTGTTTTTGTCAGGGGGAGTTAAGTAAGTGTGTATTTTGTTGTAAATTTAGATGACTTTTTGTGCTGAATTCAATACAAGATGGTGGCCCCCATATAAAAAAAGTTCAAATTGGTATTTTTATCATTCTATTTAGAGGTTTCCGAGATGACATACTTCAAAAATGTGGCTACTGGACCAGTGTTGAAAACTCCATTTAAGCAGTACAGTGATAAACGGTACCGTCTATGGGAAATCATTTGGTTCCGTGGTCCCTACAGGAGTTTTTAGCGATAGGAAACAGTCCTATTTACTTACAGGAGTTTGGAGCCATAGGAAACGATCTAATTTACTTGCAGTGCATATTTATTTCAGACAAATATAGGTCTTGTTATTCAAAAAATATTCATACCTTTGGCAATGTGACTGTAAGAGAATGAATCGAATCGACTGAATAGACGAATTCAAAGCTGGGACCGAACATTGCAATTACCTTGCCAAACATCTCCATTAGCATTTTGTCGCGTGCTTTCCTGTAGGGGTCAGATGGGGTCAGTTTATTGTCTGGGTAGACTTCGTCGAGGTAGTCACTCGTGACTGCAGACTCGTATATAATCTTGTCATCCTGCTCCAGCACGGGCACCAATCCCAGTGGATTTCTCTCCAGGAACCAATCAGGTTTTGCCTTCAGGTCAACGTTAACTGTCTCAAATCTGATGATAACACAATTCTCGAAAATTAATCGCCGCAAAAATAGTTTCAATCACATCTACAGTAGACCTTTTATAACTATTAATCTTGAAATCAAATCGCCGCGAAATGTCGTTAGGCATGAAAGACAAAATTAAGTCGCCTAGAAAATATGGTTGGTTTACGGTAGTAACTATTTATGTTACAATATTTACAAACAAAACGATGTCAGTTCCATAGACATACAGGTATGGTTTACTCTACATTAACAGGTATGCTTAATTGACGATTACTGCGAGTAAACTGACATAAGGTATTAAGCACTACAGCAAAAAGAATGATATGGTTTTGTCACCATGCCTGGCATGTAAGTTGTGCCGAGTATGAAGATACATGTATGTCTTTATTTTAACTTTCAAACAGATTTTACTCACTCTATTTTCTTGTGTGCCAATACCAGTCTGGTTCTTTGAGCATATGGACAAAATCGCATGCTGTACAGTCGTAGTTTTCCGGGCTTTGAAGCTGGAAACTCCGTACCTGAATACAAAAAAGAAAACAAGAGATTCCAGAGGGATCTTGGCGCCCACCATTGAATGATCTTTATAGGTTCCATATCAGATTGATCATTTCTCTACTTTTCCCTTCCTCTAAGTCTTACTAATCTGGGTAAATTCAGAAACAGCCCTCTAGTACTTTTCAAACAAGGGGAACCTATATATAAAATTTAAGATTTAGCGATAATGGCTGTCTGTCGGCCATGTTGTTTTCGGATTGGTCCCAAAATGCAACACCAGGGACCAACGGGAATATACATATGAAATTTGGGAAAGATCCCTTCAGTACCTTCTGTAAAATAGCGATAACAAACTTCAATTGTCAAAATACAAGATGACTGCCTGTCGGCCAGGTTGTTTTCTGACTGGTCTCAAAATCTACAATGTAATATGCTGCTATGCATAACTAGGCACAGAGGGCAACCTACAAATGAAATTTCAGAAAGATCCTTTCAGCAATTTCTGATAAATAGCGATAACAAATTTCAATTGTCAAAATCCAAGATGGCTGCCTGTCGGCCATGTTGATATCCTATTGGTCCCAAGATGCAATATGCAGAACTACAGACCAGGGGAACTTACAAAAAAGTTTGAGAAAGATCCCTTCAGTACTTTCTGAAAAATAGTGATAACAAACTTCAGTTGTCAAAATTCAAGATGGCTGCCTGTCGGCCATGTTGTTTTCCGATTAGTCTCAAAATGCAATATGCATAGCTAGGCACCGAGGGGAACCTTTATATGAAAATTGAGTAAGATTCCTTCAGTACTTGCTGAGAAATAGCGATAACAAACTTCAATTGTCAAAATCCAAGATGGCTGTCTGTCGGCCATGTTGTTTTTCGATTAGTCTCAAAATTCAATATGCATAGCTAGGCACCGAGGGGAACCTATATATGAAATTGGAGTAAGATTCCTTCAGTACTTGCTGAGAAATAGCGATAACAAACTTCAATTGTCAAAATCCAAGATGGTTGTCTGTCGGCCATGTTGTTTTCCGATTAGTCTCAAAATGCAATATGCATAGCTAGGCACCGAGAGGAACCTATATATGAAATTGGAGAAAGATTCCTTCAGTACTTTCTTAGAAATAGCGATAACAAACTTCAATTGTCAAAATCCAAGATGGCTGCCTGTCGGCCATGTTGTTTTCCGATTGGTCTAAAAATGCAATATGCATAAATAGCCACCAAGAGGAACCTATATATGAAAATTGAGAAAGATTCCTTCTGCACTTGCTGAGAAATAGCGATAACAAACTTCAATTGTCAAAATCCAAGATGGCTGCCTGTCAGCCATGTTGTTTTCAAATTTGTCTCAAAATGTAATATGCATAACAAGGCACCGAGGGGAACCTACATATGAAATTTCAGAAAGATCCCTTCATTACTTGCTGAGAAATAGCGATAACAAACTTCAATTGTCAAAATCCAAGATGGCTGTCTGTCGGTCATGTTGTTTTCCGATTGGCCTCAAAATAAAATATGCATAACTAGGCACCAAGGGGAACCTACATGTATATATGAAATTTGAGAATGATCCCTTCAGTGCTTTCTGAGAAATAGCGATGACAAACTTCAATTGTCAAAATCCAAGATGGCTGCCTGTCGGCCATGTTGTTATCCAATTGGTCTCAAAATGCAATATGCATAACTAGGCACCAAGGGAAACCTATATATGAAATTTGAAAAAGATCCCTTCAGGACTTTCTGAGAAATAGCGATAACATTAATTGTTTACGGACGGACGGACGGACGGACGGACCCACGGACCACGGACGCATGGCG
The DNA here is from genome assembly GCF_902652985.1 of Pecten maximus. NCBI lineage: Eukaryota > Metazoa > Mollusca > Bivalvia > Pectinida > Pectinidae > Pecten > Pecten maximus. The sequence continues at coordinate 16,372,391 of NC_047029.1, forward strand.
ATTTGAATAGCCCACCATCTGATGATGGTGGGCTAATAAGGTCATATTAGATTAGTAACATTATTGCCAACTATCTTATCCCTCCTCTCCCCTTTTTAAATTATATTCACAACCTCATTAACATTCTACCAAACTATAGCTATCCAACCGTAATTTAACTATAAGTCGGACAAACACAACAATATCTGAACGAGGTCTCAAGTAGGGGACAAAACATGTAATAATCCCTTGGCCGCCATTTTAGGACGTATAAACATAAACCTTATATAGTATTAGCCAATGTGATATTATAATCAAAATAACTGACATACGTCATAATATTGCATGAACCAATGAATCACTGGGTTACCCTCAGTACGCCAGTTCGGGTGTGTAGTGATGCATATCATTGGTTCTGGTGTGTGGTGATGCATCATTGGTTCTGGTGTGTGGAGACTCATCATTGGTTCTGGTGTGTGGTGATGTATTATTGGTTCTGGTGTGTGGTGATGTATTATTGGTTCTGGTGTGTGGGGATACATTATTGGTTCTGGTGTGTGGTGATGTATTATTGGTTCTGGTGTGTGGTGATGTATTATTGGTTCTGGTGTGTGGTGATGTATTATTGGTTCTGGTGTGTGGTGATGTATTATTGGTTCTGGTGTGTGGTGATGTATTATTGGTTCTGGTGTGTGGGGATACATTATTGGTTCTGGTGTGTGGTGATGTATTATTGGTTCTGGTGTGTGGTGATGCATAATTGGTTCTGGTGTGTGGGGATACATTATTGGTTCTGGTGTGTGGTGATGTATTATTGGTTCTGGTGTGTGGTGATGTATTATTGGTTCTGGTGTGTGGTGATGTATTATTGGTTCTGGTGTGTGGTGATGTATTATTGGTTCTGGTGTGTGGAGATGCATCATTGGTTCTGGTGTGTGGGGATGCATAATTGGTTGTTCTATAATGCGACGTACCCGATCCTTAGTTTACATTGTCTGTTGTAGATTTAATGTTTATATTTTTCATATCAGCATCCTAGGCTGTAACGATACATCAAAGTAATATAAAAAGCGGTCTGGTCTCTGACCCGAGGTAAGTAATATTTATCTAAAAGGATTATTTATCTTCAGTGTGATACATTGTGACACCGGCATTCGACCCAGAAAACGAACCTTACGGTTTTAACCACCGGTCCCGGTTTATATCATGCTCTGTATATATCCGTGCATATTACCTGAAAGGACACTATAACTAAGAGCTAGAACATAAGATAATTATACTAACATGGAAATACATTTACGTTATGTGTGGGTGTTTCCTCTATATGGTCAGTAAAGCAAATAGTAGTATACGACGCCTCACATTTGACCTTTAGCTGACCGTTCGCCTTATGAAGAAGGTTTGGGGTTTTGTCCCTGAAATGGTAGTTGCTACGGTTGCTATGCCCAAGGAGACAAACACAAACATAAAACACTCCCTTTCACCAAACACATTATCTGTAACACAGGGGAGGCGATTTTAAATGACGTTAAAGGGTGTTAAACAATACAAACAAACAAACAAGACTATATACTACAATTTTCAGTGATTCGGTCAATTCATGAAAGGCTGGAGTGTCCAATGTAAAACAATAAGATCTGCCTCGTTTCGGTAAAAAAAATACTGAGCTTTCCGAATGTTGTGGCCTAACTGGCGGCATTCTGTTGACCTTGCCCCCAAATTGTATTCAAATATGCTGTATAGCATCATCTAGTATCAGTTTAGCGATAATACAAGACTTGCATGGCATAAATCGAGATGCCTCCCGACTTGTTCCAGATATAATTGAGAGTCGGGTTTACTGGAACTTACAAATGTTGGTTGACGTAAACGTTTAATTGCATATCATACAACAATGCAGACTTATGTCAAACATTATAAATATATAGGTCAGCAAAAGTTAAAGGTCAAATCAATATAAAGTTAGAGTTTGTTTGTTTGTTTGTTTGTTTGGTTTTTGTTTTTTTTGTTTTTGTGGGGGTTTTTTTCAATTAATTATCACCATACATGTAATTGCTCATAAACTATTCATGTATATTAACACATACGCATGTCATACCCTAAATTATGTTGACAAGTTGACACTTGTAACATGACAAATGTTAGCGAAGCAGTTAGGAGGAGTTTCGGCTACATATATAATAAAAATTAGTGCGTGTGCAGGTAATCAGATTATGTTGTCTGTTATCCAAATATTTAATCTGTGTTGTGAAATAATGTATGCTAACGATTTGTAGACACTTTAAAAGTAATATATAGAAAAATATCAATCACAATAGACAGATACTATTTGAAAGGGCTTTGTATGCACTGAGGGTCATTACTACCTGTCAATAGGTGGCTTCTGGGCTATATAAATTTAAGGTGCGCTCGTACATGCGTGCACGTGCTACAGGTATATCATTTTTGTGAACCTGGAAATAAATGTGGTTTCATGATGTTTCTCGCCACTTTTTCTCCCCAAAAAACTCGATAAAATGATACATAAAATAAGTACAGGTTATAACATATGAAGGTAAGAAAATTGCAGCCCTTTGAACATCGACAAAGTATGTGATAAATTATACTGTAGAAACACAATTCTCACTTTTGCCCACATTTTCCCATGTTTTCATCTGATGTTGTCCATTGCACTCGCCAATACCCCTTAAATAATAATCTAGTAACGTTTTTGTTAGTGAAGGCTTCATTGCATCTGTCTTATCTTTATTTTATCGCCAGTACAAGATGATTTCAAGTTGTAACAAAGGACAATAGATTCGTTTAATACATTTGATCCATAAACAGACCGTAAGAATTAACATACCTAACCTTTGTATCTAAAGACGTCCATACACTCGCTTGCTAAAAATAGAAATATTCTATATAAAGTAACATTAGCAGCTCTTACCTTTAGTGAATGATTTAAGAGTGGTGGACATCTTGGTAGGTCGTCCTCGTCTCACACCGGCAATGACAATAGTCCGCTCTTCGCCTTCAGACAGAAAATTACAGGTAGCTTATATACGGTCCATTGAGATTATCTCAACCGGGTCAAAATATGGAATGTGTGTACAGCAAACAAAACAGTGCCTGCTTACTGGACAGGGTGGGTAACTAGAACGGCTGTCTATTGATTTACAATCGGTGTAAGTGTATTAACAAGATAACGTTTCTCAATCCCATATACAATTGTAAAGCTCACTAGTTATAAAAAACAGCATCGACATTTAAATTAAAATCGTAATTCTATTTTGTTTACATCAATATAACGAGAGAAAAATTTATATATACAAAATTGATGTTTGTGGATACTCATGAAAAGTTGAAATATGTGTTCCGCAATGGTAGCCAGAAATGTCTATGTATCCACGACGATGATAATGTAACTATGTCAGTGGCCTCCCAAAACCAACAATGGAACTATGTGGTGATACTATATTATAGTAATAATTTCTTCAATAGGAATCCTGTTAGTGTCTAAAACCATCTGATATAGTGGTCTTGATCCTAAGAAAAAATGGACATATATACAAATGTATGTATGTTTATCATATTCTGATTTAATTTCAATTTTTGTTGTATTTTTTATCAACAAAAATGTCTTGTATGTCTGCTTGCAACTATAATTAAATGACTAGTAATCTTGAATAATCTTGAGCTATGATTTAACTAACTTCCATGTACAAAACAAATGTTGTAATTTGGTTCCACATGAATAATACATTTATATATATGTGGAGGCTGAATATGAAGTACTGTACATTTTACTGAAGATATTACTACAATTAATAATCAACATATATCTATATAAATATGACATGTGCTGTATGCATCTAGTTACTGACATTAGATACACACATGTATATATATATAATGTTACATGTAATATATAGAAATTAGTACATTGTGTGTGATGATCAAGTATATCCAAGATGATGAATATATTAAATCTACTTACTACAAGTATTTAAAGACGTTTTTGAAAAGCATGTTAATATATGTATATAAGTGTGTGAATAATATGATATTCTACCATGTTTGCTATGTAACGCCAGTTTTGATTGGTTAAAAACCATGTAATATTTTCCAATAACCCACGCTCGTGCCAATAATACACGTTCGTGAGTCACGGCTGTTACAATTTTAAATATCTAATATTCACCCGTTTCATAAAAGGTTACTATAGCCGAGTGGGCTAATGGGTTAGTCTTTCAATATATTTTTATCACGACGCGAGTTCGAATCCTTACGGAGGCCCCCACTTTTTTTTCTTCTTTTTTTTTATCTTTTTTTTTTAATTTTCAAAATCAATGCCATATGATAGATGCTCTTGATCGTAGTACTGTATTGCCTGTATATTTCATAACAAATAATGCAATACTCAAGAAATAAATTACAAGCTTTTCCCGGGGTTTCTTTGCTGTTTTTCTATTAGAAAGAGGTCGATCTCAGAACTAAACAGTACATGGTAGAATAGAAATAATCAACTTTGACTCGTGTATTGTTGCAGGATATACAACTCGGACTCGGATATTTTGCAATTTTAATTAATAACTCAGGCCTGCGGCCTTCGTTATTAATTTAAGTGCAAAATATCCTCGTCCTCGTTGTATATCCTGCAATAATACACGAATCATCGTTAACTATTTCTTAAACATGTGTCAAGCGAAGACAAATCTGTGCTGACACTAGACAGTGGAAATGTCCAATGGAACAATTAGTGGGTTATGTATGTATGTTATTAGAAAGCAATTGTGCAGCATATAATTAATCCACAGGGGCATGTATTTTTGGCTATTTTTAATATGAGACTAGACATGCCCCTGTGATTAATCTGACAAAAGATTACCAAAACCTCAGAAGAAGATATATATTTACAATTTCCATATGGCCATCATTCCACTTGAAATTTATGGGCAATTCCTGAAAACGATTTGTATATCATATGTATATAATTTACATTACAATTTTTATTTGTTCAATTTTAGTCTAATGAGGAGTTATTAATTAATTAGTCTCAATTCATCATGTAGCAATATACCTATTAATCCTGTATTGTGTAACTTTGTCAACAAGCTTTGTGTGTCGACGTCTACAAGTACATTAATTTTAAGTTTTTAATTATGAACATAAGAACAAGCTTAATATTGAAGTGTAAAAATCTTTGCAAGTTTATAATAAATGTACTTAATTTGCTATATTTATCAATAACTAACACTCCATGCATAATTTTAAACAAAAATACTAATAGTAGCTCCTACGTGTATCTGATATTAAAAGTAATTAATATTTGTATTTTATGACCTCTTGCACTCCCTTGAAACATGTATTTCAATATTAATTATATCTGGATGCATTAATTATAAAATAGAATATTATTAAACTAGATTTAGATATGGTATCTAGATGTACCTTGTGTTACTTTATACATGTATAAACATGTGTAATATGCTTACGACCCTGTAGCCCGAGTTTCCTCTGGCCCCGACACTATATATATGTCTGGTGTGTATGGTGTCAGGGCCAAAGGAAACTCGGGCTAATGACCCTGTTGTGTTTCAGAAGCGTGTAGCTAGTACTGTATTGGCCTAGTTAACACATGAGGGAAACTCATAACCCAGTGCTGTGTATCCAGACTCGGACACTTGTGTTAAGGGGCATCTAAACAGCAAATCCAGTCAAAACATTGATATTTTACAGGCCTATAAATCCCTATTATGGTGCAATGTCACAGAAGTAACATGATGAACTTTTAGTATGTATCATGGCAAACCGTGGGACTTGCTGTTGACATGTAATTTGTTAAGCTGTTTGTAAATTTCAACAAAACGTAAGAAAAATGCATGCTTCAGGGGGACATAATTAACTCATTTGTATCCCATATATTACACAAACTTGCCATGTCGTTTTGCTCACAAGTGTCTAAAGCACAAAATAAGAGCATTGGTTTGACCAGCTTTGACGTTATTATATGTATAAACGCTGTTTTTATTTTGACCTTGAATTGCAAATGGCGGTCGTGAATGATATCACACAAATACGGCATATAAGGAGGTATTTAAAACATCAAAAATGCTCTTATTAGACAATATAAAGTATTCTTGAAGTGGCAAGAAGACTACTTTTATGAAAAAATGTTCAACCGTTGAGTTTGGGGTAAAATATGCCTATTTCTGAAAAAGGCTGCAAACTCACCAATTTAACAAATTGACTTTAAAATGTTCTTCTTACTATGTTGAGATGTCTTAAATGTATGATATAGGAGTATTGTTATTAACTGAAATGCCCCCCTTTAAGCCATATTTGTGTAAAATTATTCACAGCCGCCATTTGCATTCCATGGTCAAAACAAAATAAGTGTTTATACGTACATACAGTAAAATCCGGTCAAACAAATGCTCCTACCCTGTGCTATAGACACTTGTGAACATAACAGCTTGGCCATTTTTCAGGTTTGGTCATTTGCGTGACTTAGAATTATTCCATGCTACATCTTACCACAAAGTTACTCTAGTATAGAAGAAACTGGTAGCATCTAAAGCAATTTATTGGTGATTGTAAGAAGCTACATGTCCAAACAAACATTTTGGTATATTACATGACATTTTTTGTGCAAATCTTTAGGTATTTATTCGTGTTTGAAATTCAACATTATTCTGCTATATAGATGACCCTTAACACAACAAATTTAAAGATGATAGCCATTATACATATAGTTTTAGACGAGGGTCTAGATGTCTCTGCCTCTGGTGGCATTTTTGCTCATTCAGTAAATTCACAACTTCAAACAATCTAGCTGGTACATGCTATATATGATAACACAAGCCTGCATAAATATAAACTTACCACAATTAATGTTCAGTTCACTGTCGACGATACCATGTGCAAAAACACGCTTTCATTTTTATGGTCATCTTTATTTTCCATACATGTGGAACTGCTATAACTATTAAAAATCTCCTATGTTATATTGATGCTATTGATTGTCATATAGTGTCGATAATGTTAAGTACTAATTGAAACTCTTTGTTCATCAGATAGAAAACACCAACGTTGCTTATGGTGAGCTTTGTCTAGTTAGTATGTGCTGAAGTGATAATTGAAGGCAAGCCAAATCTTACTCGTTAGGCATGCTTGTAAATCTATTAATAGGGATCGCACAACTAATATTATTTTAATGCAAGTGATGCAATCCCCTCAATCGAGTAGGGTCTGTCAGCCTACATCCCCGCCTGTACAGGTCTCTGTCTGTACCGGAAGGACCCAACTGTACCGGGGTGCATTCGATACAACATGCACTGTGACGTCTATACAGGCTTTTGTTACACATTAACTGTTATTTAACGACGAATGGCAATACCACAACTGTTCCTCTCAACATTACATCAGATGTAAATTAAAGTTATATTATATCATGAAAACAGGTACTAATGTTGACCGGTACAGTCAGGGATGTAAATTCAAGTTGTAGTATATCATGAATACAGGTACTAATGGTGACCGTTACGGTCAGGGATGTAAATTAAAGCTTTATTATATCATGAATACAGGTACTTATGTTGACCGGTACGGTCAGGGATGTAAATTAAAGCTGTACTATATATCATAAATACAGGTACTGATGTTGACCGGTACGGTCAGGGATGTAAATTAAAGTTGTATTATATCTTTAAAACGGGTTCTGATGTTGACCGGTACGGTCGGGGATGTAAATTAAATTTGTATTTTATCTTTAAAACGGGTTCTGATGTTGACCGGTACGGTCGGGGATGTAAATTAAAGTTGTATTATATCATGAATACAGGTACTAATGGTGACCGGTACGGTCAGGGATGTAAATTAAAGCTTTATTATATCATGAAAACAGGTACTGATGTTGACCGGTACAGTCAGGGATGTAAATTAAAGTTGTATCATATCATGAATACAGGTACTTATGTGGACCTGTACGGTCAGGGATGTAAATTAAAGCTGTATTATATCTTTAATACATGTACTAATGCTGACCGGTACGGTCAGGGATGTAAATTAAAGTTGTATTATATCATTAATACAGGTACTGATGTTGACCGGTACAGTCAGGGATGTAAATCAAAGTTGTATTATATCATTAATACAGGTACTGATGTTGACCGGTACGGTCAGGGATGTAAATTAAAGTTGTATCATATCATGAATACAGGTACTTATGTGGACCTGTACGGTCAGGGATGTAAATTAAAGCTATATTATATCATAAATACATGTACTAATGCTGACCGGTACGGTCAGGGATGTAAATTAAAGTTGTATTATATCATTAATACAGGTACTTATGTGGACCTGTACGGTCAGGGATGTAAATTAAAGTTGTAGTATATCATAAATACAGGTACTAATGCTGACCGGTACGGTCAGGGATGTAAATTAAAGTTGTAGTATATCATTAATACAGGTACTGATGTTGACCGGTACGGTCAGGGATGTAAATTAAAGCTGTATTATATCTTTAAAACGGGTTCTGATGTTGACCGGTACGGTCGGGGATGTGAATTAAAGTTGTATTATATCATGAATACAGGTACTAATGGTGACCGGTACGGTCAGGGATGTTTATTAATGCTTTATTATATCATGAATACAGGTACTAGTGGTGACCGGTACGGTCAAGGATTAAAATTAAAGTTGTAGTATATCATAAATACAGGTACTAATATTGACCGGTACGGTTGGGGATGTAAATTAAAGCTTTATTATATCATGATTACAGGTACTTATGGTGACCTGTACGGTCAGGGATGTAAATTTAAGCTGTAATATATCTTTAAAACGGGTTCTGATGTTGACCGGTACGGTCGGGGATGTAAATTAAAGTTGTATTATATCATAAATACAGGTACTAATGTTGACCGGTACGGTCAGGGATGTTAATTAAAGCTTTATTATATCATGAATACAGGTACTAGTGGTGACCGTTATGGTCAGGGATTAAAATTAAAGTTGTAGTATATCATAAATACAGGTACTAATATTGACCGGTACGGTCGGGGATGTAAATTAAAGCTTTATTATATCATGATTACAGGTACTTATGTGGACCTGCACGGTCAGGGATGTAAATTTAAGCTGTAATATATCTTTAATACATGTACTAATGCTGACCGGTACGGACAGAGACGTAAATTAAAGTTGTAGTATATCATAAATACAGGTACTGATGTTGACCGGTACGGTCAGGGATGTAAATTCAAGCCGTAATATATCTTTAATACAGGTACTAATGTTGACCGGTACGGTCAGGGATGTAAATTAAAGTTGTATCATATCATGAATACAGGTACTTATGTGGACCTGTACGGTCAGGGATGTAAATTAAAGCTGTATTATATCATAAATACAAGTACTAATGCTGACCGGTACGGTCAGGGATGTAAATTAAAGTTGTATTATATCATTAATACAGGTACTTATGTGGACAGGTACGGTCAGGGATGTAAATTAAAGTTGTAGTATATCATAAATACAGGTACTAATATTGACCGGTACGGCCGGGGATGTAAATTAAAGCTGTAATATATCTCTAATACAGGTACTAATGTTGACCGGTACGGTCAGGGATGTAAATTAAAGCTGTATTATATCATAAATACAGGTACTATTTCCTTGAACATCTGCATGAAAACGAGTTTTCAAGTTTGTCAAAAGTGACGACAGTTCTACCTATCACAGACCAATACCGTCTGGTACTTGCATAAACAGACAAGTAGGTAAATCTGTCGGAGCTGCTCTCGTCGTGTGGAAGTTGTACAAGTAAAGGAGTACCGCCTGGAACGTTTTCCTTGAATTCTAACATTTCATGATATCGCTGATCTGTGAGGAAACGGTCATCATTCATCCCCTTGAGTTTTGATGTATTCATGTGGATTTCTTTCCCTTGGCATGCATAGGATGCTGACCTTACATGCACTTATTCAAAGGAAACATTTCCTCCGTTCTTTGCGGTCTCCTTTAAATCAATGCATGATTGGTGTTCACAAAAGCTCTCTTGATTTGATCTACTTGTTTTTTTCACTACGTGAACAGGAAAGTAAGGACCACTTAAATTTACAGATGAACAAAATATTCCTTCTTTGGCGTCAATTACCACGCTGTTATGGTGTCTGTAAACTGAAATGTCAAGAACCTTTCCTTTCTCGTGATTTTTCATGTGTTTCTTTATCCAACGGATATGGATTGATTTACCATATTTTGAACAAATCTTTCTTTTAGGTACTCTGGTAAGAACATTGGAAAGAAGAGGTTGTGATTCCTTCCGCCCTTCAGTCCTACTGCCGCTATAAACATGATCATGATCTGCAAAATTTTCACGCTGCGCGTTTACATCACGGGGTATCCTTCGTTCTTCCTGGTTAGTGGTGGGCTCTTCTTAGCGAATTCTGGTGTGTTTTCACATCTAGAACTATATGTAACCATATTAGATTTCTTCTTGATAATTTTCCCGCATGTTGGGCAGTGAAAATGAGAAAAAGGTAATGTCGTTGTGTCTGAGATGACAAATGACCGAAAAATAACCTAAAAGGAAATAGAATGAATGAGCAAATTTAATGTTATAGTGAATTTATATAAGAACACAAGCATATTTTGTAGATCGTACAATAATTATATTGACTGATAATGACAAATTGGTGAAGTTTCTCGAATATTTATTACCAAATTACAATTCCAAATTCGATGATCAATTATTACAAAGTAATGGATTAGTAACAGTTTGTTTACTCACCAATAATAGCGATAGTAAATCAGGATTGTCATTTATTCCCAAAGTAATGTTGATCCAGTATTTTACCAAATTATATAAGATATCTAATATATTATGTAAGATATCTTATATGTTTATAAGATATCTTATTTAAAGTTTAAAAGTTATCTTATATAATATACATGTATATGATATCTTATAAAAGATATAAGCTATCTTATATATTTTATAAGATATCTTATATTATATAATATATAAGATTTCATATAAGATATCTTATATAGTATATAAGATTTCTTATATATTTTATAAGATATATTAAAAACTTTTCTTTATGAGATATCTTTTTAAGTATGTAAGATATCTCATATTTTTATAGGATTTTGTTTATGAGATATCTTATTAAGTACTAATATGAGATATCTCATAAAATATATGATATCTTATATGATATATAAGATATATTATAAAAGATATCAGATATCTTATATAATATATAAGATATATTATAAAGGAGGGGCCGCGGTGGCCGAGTGGTTAAGGTGTCCCGACACTTTAACACTAGCCCTCCACCTCTGGGTTGCGAGTTCGAAACCTACGTGGGGCAGTTGCCAGGTACTGACTATAGGGCGGTGGTTTTTCTCCGGGTACTCCGGCTTTCGTCCACCTCCTAAACCTGGCACGTCCTTAAATGACCCTGGCTGTTAATAGGACGTTAAACAAAAAAACAAACCAAACAAATTATAAAGAAAAGTTTATAAGATAACTTATAAAGAACGAGACTCTCGTGAGACCGACAAAACCTAAAATTTTGAGATTGACTGTTCCCTCTGTAAGGTAACTTCCGTTTTGTTGGAAGGCACGCGCAACATACACAACCAACCGTCTGTCGTGACCACGATCGGCTAGGCATGGAGCAGAAGTCGTGTTCGAGCAAACTTGAATATATGGCAATTATAAATCTATTTCAAACCATTGTATGTAGATTCAGCTTCATCGAGTGGAGGAGAGTTCATTTTCTCAAATTCAAATCTCGTTCTTTATAAGATATCATATTATCGAATTATATAAGATATCTGATATTTTTCTTTATAAGATATCATATAGTTTATGATATATCTTATATAAGATATCTTATAAAGAAAAGTATATAAGAAATCTCATTTATTATATAAGATATCTTATAAAGTTGATCAGATATAATTTGGTAAAAGTCTGGATCAATGTTGCTCCGTGAATAAATGACAACTTGGCTTGTCATACAGGACACTGGTCTGCTTATAGCGAGCACAAATGTAAATAAGCAAAAGATGTGCATTGTGACTTAGCAAAAGGACCAGAGAATTAATTTTAATCGGTATGAATATGAACCTTCTTGGTCTGTGTATCAGGTTACTACATGGTTTAAGATGAATAATGGTTATATCAACATTTGGTAAATATTAAACATCCCTTCAAAAGCTTGATGGCCGAAGGCGGAAGGACAAAACAGTGTGTCTAGCAGTACCTTTTGCGTCATCAAAAGATGTCCGTACCAAAGTATTAGTCGTCTTTATCTCTTACAAAAGTATAATAGACTAGGTATCTATTCTTAGAAACACCTGTCGTTTCCATATGTGTGTTCATTCACCTACTTCACATGTAGATGCAAATATGTTGGATTCTTGTAATTTTCTGTCTTTTATATCTCGAATTCCCTTAATTAACGGTGAAAATCTACCTGAAAAAAGTGTAGTCCATGTTAACTCTTCACTTCTAAAAACTACGATGTCTTTGAAAAATCAGAAGGATAGGGAAAAGAAAGCATAGAAAATAAAAGTAAAAAAGAAGAAAAAATACGGAGAAATAAGAAGAGAGGTGCGTGGTAATGTGTATAATTTTTTAGATTTCAAAAGTTAGGAAGCATCACATTAATACCACGTATCTAAATATCTTTGATTCAATACTCAAAATAAATACGCCTTCGCGTGTCGGTCTAATCAAGGCCAACGTATAGATTCTCCACAAAAGTATCCTGAAATTGGTATTACTAATTGGTATCAATAATATGTAATGCAAAAATTGCATTGAACTGAAGTTAACTTCGAATATTTTGCGAAAGATGTGCTTTTTTCTGTTAAACATCGGTTGATTACGATCTGTACGATAAAAAGTCGAATGAAACTTCGCTGGCATTCATGTTATCTCGAACCGACCAGATAGCTGGTGTGTATATTTAGCAGTTTCGTTGTTGACAAAGCTCCATTTTTGTCAAATGCATATCCGATTTCCCGTCGAAACCGACTATCATTATGTAGCAATTTTCTGTGTACACAGTAAATGTAAGCAAAGGGTAATATTTTAAACACCTCGGTCGCTTTCATTCACTTATTACTGAAGATGACATATATACTATTCAATATCTATCAAAAGTACATACGTAGTTAACGTACTTATAAATGCATAAATACACTTACTTATGGTGTCTGTTTATATGTATTTAAGAACAGATATCATAACTGTAGTTTTTTTCAGATATAAGTGTATATAGTTAAGGCCGGTAATCCTATTCCGTATTATAAGATATATCATACAAGATATAACATACTTTAGATAACATGAAATACCTTATAAAGAAAAGTTTGAGAAACAACGAGGATCGCTGAGAATCGGGCGACGATCTATGGGATTATAGTGCGTATATTAAATGTGCATAAAACATTTTTTAATGATTTCATTGTTTTCACTTACGATATTATGAACACGAAACATCCAATATGTTCTATCACGGACATATATTTGAAGTTTGTATTCAAATAATCTTTTAACATTAATATATCAATTTCAAGAAACAAACTAATATATCAATAGTATTACAACAAGTATGATAATTCAAATGTAACACCGCTGACAACGTATTCACTACTGGTCACAAAAATGCATCAAATGTATCTCAGTGCCGTACGGTAAAGAAATATATGTTATCAATAGCAGAAAATGGAATAACTGAATAAATAAATATCAGCGTCAAAAAATAATCGCATATACATTTGTCTTACAGAATTTCGGGTAAATTGTGGAGACTCTGCGCGACGGAATTTCATCTGAATGCAATCAATTATCTATTCGCATCTTAAATTTAAAAGATATAAAGATAAAGTTTAGCGTTAAGTACAGGTGTTCAAGATATTTAAAGTGTTGTCTTCTTGTTTTCTAATCATTCATATTTACCTGTATTGGGAGATAAAACATCTTTAAAAAAAAATATGACCTTTTATAACTGTAAGCCGATGGCTGACTTATATACCCCGCTCCCCTCCATGCTATTTGCAAAGTACAGTTTTGTAGTATTTTGAATTCTTACAAATTCATATTTCATTTTGGATAAATATGAAATCGACCAAACGACTGAGGGGTATAGCTCTTTATAATGACCTATTACCATAGTAACCATAATTCTACACACGACCCTTTATATTTGTGTGAAGTTTCATTGGAATCGGATCACCAGTTAAGAAGCTGTCCGGACAAGGAAAACCTGTTGAAAATGACCGGCCACCTTGCCAACCGAAATTTGTAATTTTAACAGCTGCATGCAAATCTACATTCGATCCTTTATATGCGTGTGAAGTTTCATTGGAATCGGCCCATCGGTTTAGGCTGAGTTGTCCGGACACAATTATGGGACGACAGACAGACCGACAGGCCGATTCCAGTATACCCCCGGGGTACAATAAACTCAATCTTCTGAGACTGTTTTGTGTTAGACTTGGAGGTAAGCGTTGACGTGCGCCTAGCTAAGATATTTACGATGAAACTGATTAGTAACATGCACGATACTTTCATCATACCTTCACATGAAAAATGACACACGCAAATAGGCTTGAAATAAGTTGTGTCCCCCTTAATCCGGAGAGGTGATGACTTAACCTTATCGGACATATACTAAAGGTTTGCAAGTCAGGTGTCCTGACAGGTAAAACAATCTCCCTGCACTGGCTAATAAGACAGTTTAGAATTGAAAGATAACTGAATTAAATTTCCACTCGAATTTCGGGTCATTAGTTTACTCTTAGCACTTAACATATCGAACAAGTAATATTTACTAACGACCAAAAAAGACACACACACACGCACATTCGATGATGCGATAAATATGCAGATAATCTTTTCAGCAACTTTACAATTTTATATATACATCTATACATGAATGCAGAGATAACTTTCTAGGGTAACTTGTGTCCAGTCCTTTTGCATTTATCTGGAAATAAAACTTGTTTGAACTAAAGAGTGTTATCTTGACGGCAGGACAGCCATAGTGTCAATGACTATAATTAATTGTTTGATAAATGGGTATTATCGCCTTGAGTCGACCAGCTGTTTCCACAAACTGATCCCGCGTTTGTATACATTTGCTTGGGGAATAGAATTGTGAACAGTAATCTATGATAGACAGTAATGGTCAAGGGATTCGGGAACAAATTTACTATGCCCTGAGGATTAGATCTACGTTTTGAAGTGTGGTACACCACTATGTGAACATGTGATTACAGTTTGATAGCTTCATTCTTTGTGACTTGTGTGTTATTACCATTGAAGTTATTTTTCACATTCGTATACTTCGCATAACAAATGATTCTAATTGGCATGCAAAAATATTTCATAAAGTGTCATCTGGATATTCGGCGGGGGATTTTGAATATCACATTCTACTTTGAGAATATACTAGCTTTACTTGCACATGTAGTTGGTGCATTATGGACGTTAGCTATAAAGCATGAAAAAGAAATAATTTGGTCCAGAGGAAATGTTTCCCTCCTACACAAAGAGATCTATATGCTTTATCAGTATATCAGTATTACTAATACAGAAACAAAGTACATTTTTTTTCTCGAGTGCGAAGCAAGAGTCATACGAGTGAAACAGATATTATCATTATTTTGCTTGCACTTTTAAAGGAGAAACAATACGACACCTTTTTGAATTGGCCACTTCACGTAATATTTTACCATTGTATGATGTTAGCTGGTAATAATCGCTAACACAAATTGTAATGTATCAAATATTACAGAGAACCCAATATGGACACGCAAAAGATTTTGATGGGAAACCAACTACTTCAACCTTCACTTCGTTCGGGTCTTGACACTAAAATCGGCGAATCTTAAAAGTTATATCATTACAGGGTTTTCGGCATTGTCGTTTGAGATTGATCATCAATACATACAATGTACGTCATAAGATCAAATTGTCAACAGTATTTGTTAAACAATTATTTATTAACTAATATGGGATACATATTCGTAAACTTAAAAGTCTTTCACAATTAACAGGACGAATGTTACGTCCAAAAATTACCCAATAAATCAACAGTAAATTGACGTGACATCAATCTTAAATATCTAATGGTTGTACATGCCAAATTAGAGGGGTCTAGGATGCATACTTGTGGACACAATATCTTTTTAAATACTTACCTGCATAGCTTTAAGGTGTGTAGACGCTGACGCGGAAAAGAGCATTACCCCATTAGTAAGTAGTGACTAATTATCTAAAAACGGACCCTGCTTATATCATTATAACTCTTTACTTAAGGAATGGACTTTGTTCGCTACTTACCATTTCTACCTTATATGCGTGTTTTTCAATGCACTTCCAAATGTGCACGTAATTTTGATGCTGCTCTGGGTTTATATTTTGAAACTGGACATAGAGGGCAGTGGATGGATAAATAATCTCCGCTACAGCAGTCATTACATCTGGACAATTTTGACTGCAGAGTTCTTAAGGAATCGAATACGTATTGATTCATATGCTTTCCCACAGACTTTTGTCAGCAACTGAAATAAACACGTTCTGTAGTTAGTATGTTTGTATTATCAATCATAGGATTAACAGAAAACCATTGAATATTAATAGTAAGTATGTAAGATACTGCCATTATTACTTGCGTATACAGTGATGTAATTTTTCTATCTTTAACCACTTTATGTAAAATATTATGTATGACTACGTATACCAATTCAAACTTTCGACACTGATATCCACTCCATGTACCCGTTTAAAGATGAAACTTATTTTCTCCGATATAACTACAAATCGCAGCCGATAGGTGTACAGGTTTTCCATATACTAGTAGTGCTGAGATTTCCCCGCAATTCTACAATATGGTACATTAAAAGGCGAACGGCTAGCGCATGGCAACAGATTGAGGTAACCAAACTTTTAGATACTTTGTGAAACTTGCACCACGGGAAACTGACAAAAAGTTGCAATCTCCTCAGAAACAAGACAGATGCAAATATTAATTTACATCCCTGGCCGTACCGGTCAACATCAGTACCTGTATTAATGATAATATACAACTTTAATTTACATCCCTGACTGTACCGGTCAACATTAGTACATGTATTTAGGATAATATACAACTTTAATTTACATCCCTGACTGTACCGGTCAACATTAGTACATGTATTTAGGATAATATACAACTTTAATTTACATCCCTGACTGTACCGGTCAACATTAGTACCTGTATTCATGATATGATACAACTTTGATTTACATCCCTGACTGTATCGGTCAACATTGGTACCAGCATTTATGATAATATACAGCTTTAATTTACATCCCTGACTGTACCGGTCAACATTAGTACCTGTATTTATGATAATATACAACTTTAATTTACATCCCTGACTGTACCGGTCAACATTAGTACCTGTATTTATGATCATATACAACTTTAATATACATCCCTGACCGTACCGGTCAGCATTAGTACATGTATTAAAGATATATTACAGCTTGAATTTACATCCCTGACTGTACCGGTCAACATTAGTACCTGTATTTATGATAATATACAACTTTAATCTACATCCCTGACTGTATCGGTCAACATAAGTACCTGTATTAATGATAATATACAACTTTAATTTACATCCCTGACTGTACCGGTCAACATTAGTACCTGTATTTATGATAATATACAACTTTAATATACATCCCTGACTGTACCGGTCAACATCAGTACCCGTATTAAAGATATACTACAACTTTAATTTACATCCCTGACCGTACCGGTCAGCATTAGTACCTGTATTAAAGATATATTACAGCTTTAATTTACATCCCTGACCGTACATGTCAACATGAAGGAGATTACATGAACTATGTATATAATTATCATCTTTGTTATCAAAACCATTCCGAACGTTTTTACAAATTTGTTATCAATTTTAGATATATATCAATCACGATAGCGTTTCGATTGCCAGTCGTGCACGATGCCATCGCACATCACACTATCGTGCATACATCTTGTAGACTTCGTGTGTATATCGTGTAATGTTGTGCGATCCCACAACTGCAGAGGTCCAGAAAGAAACAACTTCCCAACGTAACTGGGTCGGTCTGCAGGTCATGACACAAAGAACTGCCCACCTTGACTAGATGGATGTTGTGGTCCAGAAATAAACAACTACCTACCCTAACTACATCTGTCTACAGGTCGCCATCGATGCAGTAGTTAAACATAATTTAATCTTTTCATCCCTTTGGGGTGTAATAAAGAAATCTCAACCCGAGGGGGAATTCTCGAACGTCCAACCCCAGTCTTGCCGAGTGTTGGACATTCATGGATTTCCCCAAGGGTTAAGATTACTTTGTCACATTCCCTAGGTACACAGAATAATTATTTTTTCTCCTACCACTTCAAATAATTGCATATCAAATCGATGGTCAATGCATGTTTTTAAACAAATGCATGCACAATATCGGCTTATGAATCTCCTCATTTGGAGAGACGTACCCATCACAACTTCAAAATATCATTACACAAGAAAACATAGATCTTACATCTATTCACAATACTAATTCAAACAGACATTGAAATAAGGTATCAATGATACTATTCTGATGTTTACAACAGTACATATTGTCATTTCATACAACTCTGTGTCTCATACGCATAC